>NC_037673.1:51616676-51780230 GCF_003255815.1 Theropithecus gelada | reverse complement strand
CATACAGCCAACAGACACATGAAAAAATGCTCATCATCACTGGCCATCAGAGAAATGCAAATCAAAACCACAATGAGATACCATCTCACACCAGTTAGAATGGCAATCATTCAAAAGTCAGGAAACAACAAGTGCTGGAGAGGATGTGGAGAAATACGAACACTTTTACACTGTTGGTGGCATTGTAAACTAGTTCAACCATTATAGAAAACAGTATGGCGATTCCTCAAGGATCTAGAACTAGATGTACCATATGACCCAGCCACCCTATTACTGGGTATATACCCAAAGGATTATAAATCATGTTGCTATAAAGACACATGCACACGTATGTTCATTGCGGCACTATTCACAATAGCAAAGATTTGGAATCAACCCAAATGTCCAACAGTGACAGACTGGATTAAGAAAATGTGGCACATATACACCATGGAATACTATGCAGCCATAAAAAAGGATGAGTTTGTGTCCTTTGTAGGGACATGGATGCAGCTGGAAACCAACATTCTCAGCAAACTATCGCAAGAACAGAAAACCAAACACTGCATATTCTCACTCATAGGTGGGAACTGAACAATGAGATCACTTGGACTCGGGAAGGGGAACATCACACACCAGGGCCTATTATGGGGAGGGGGAAGGGGAAAGGGATTGCATTGGGAGTTATACCTGATGTAAATGACGAGTTGATGGGTGCTGACGAGTTGATGGATGCTGATGAGTTGACGGGTGCAGCACACCAACATGGCACAGGTATACATATGTAAGAAACCTGCACCTTGTGCACATGTACCCGAGAACTTAAAGTATAATAATAATAATAATAAAGAAAAACAAACTCTCACATAAAAACAAAGGTTAAAAAGAAAAATAACTTTGTATAAAAACATTTTTTGATACACTTTTGTTCTTAAAAAAAAAAACAAAAAAACCCAAAAAAGCCATTATGAGACATTCTTACTATTGTTATTATTTTTTTAGCTTGTCAGCTATTGTTAGTGTATTTTATGTGTGGCCCAAGACAATTATTCTTTCATTGTGGCCCAGGGAAGCCAAAAGATTGGATACTCCTGGTAGTCTGTTATCTTCAACTCTCTGTTACAATCTGTTTTCTCATTGACTATCTCATTCAGCAAATTCTGTATTGAAGGTTTAGCTTCATTAAATACTCTATTGAATTACAAATTGATTTTTGATCTTCCACAAATCTCCTTCTGCAATACTTGGGAATTTCAACCCTCTCTGTCATTTTCTACTATGCTTTGTTGAAAGTAGGACCTGTGTTGCACAAACAAAGCCTGACAAAAAAACCCGAATCACATATCAAGCTTTTCTTTTCACTGGGAGTGTCAAACACCCAAGTAAAGCAGTTTTCCCCATGGAACCCAAACAGCTTAGGTTTCCAGTTTGAAGTCAGGAGATGTCTGTTATGCAATTTGTTCCCACTATTTTTCTCATTTCACATTGGAATGTTGATCTTAAGCAACTGTACAAAAATACACAGAGCATCTTTTAGCACAGTATCACTTTTTATTTCATTTGGCTGGTAAAGACAGCTTTGTACAAGGGAATTTAGAACTTGTCAACTGAATTTTGGTTAATCTCACTTGAGTTTAAAGAGACTAGATTCCTGTTTCCCTTCATTTTCCTAGAAGTGAGATCTAAATTCAGTTTTATTTCATAGAGCTTGTTGGACATAGGGCTGGCTCCAAAGACAGCACATTGAAGTAGCAGACAGTTATTTTCTTAAAACCTAATGGCGCCCTCAAGCGGCACATTCCATTTCCAGATTTTCAATCTCATGGCAGTCTTTTCAGAAGTTTCGTTTCTTAAAAGCAGGATACATTTTTTTTTTTTAAATATTAAAGCAATCAGATTTATTATTTTTAAAGAAGACAATGCAAATTCATCCTTATTAGTCTTCAATACCTGAAGGTTCAAGATGTTCCTTGCCACCTGCTGCCGTGAGAAGGAAACTTAGAGGCGTGCACTGATGCTACACAGCACGGCCAGGGGATGATTTCTCAGAACGTTCTCTTGGGAAGGGTGGGTACACTTTTAGAATCAGTCCTTCTTGCTGAGTTGATGTTTGAACAAGGGAGGGGGCTTGAGAAACTAGGTAAAAAAGTGCTTTGAAACTAAGCATGTGCTGGCCTCTGTCTCCTACGCATGCAGTTTTAAGAAGGCACAGTGATTTATACTTTACAAGGTAGTAAATAGTGCTGAATTCTTTGGTTTCCTCTGAAGCATCAGTGATCAAGTTACTGGTGGGATGAATGAACCACTTTGGTGATTGTTTCTCCGGGGTGACTTTGAACACAAAATCTTTGAAGTGTTCTAGTGGATGGATTCAGAGCTTCCCACAGGCTGGCAAACCATTCACGAGACCTCCTCACGTTTCCCAGTGCAGTAGGAGTGAGGTGGCCTCTGTGAGAGGTAGGAGAGCCATGAGCTGTGGGTAGTCCAACATCTGTTGCTTGGGTGTTTTATTAGTCACTTGGGCCAGAGAATTGGCTCCCTAAGAGGTTGGGAGGATCTGCATCTCCCTCAGTCAACCAGGCTGAGTGGCCTGATTAAAAGTCAGCACACACCTGACTTGGTACATGCAGACACCATCTGAAGTCTGGGAGGGCAAATTGTTTCTGACAATGTCAGTCATGGGAGGGACCTGGAGTGACTCTCACGCTTGCACCTTCTCACTAACTTTGGCATTTTATACAGATCCCACAGAAGGGTCAAAAAAATTATCTAAGAGCTTAAAAACTACAGAGATGAGAAAGAAACCTTTCAAATTATCATTGCTTTGATAATGGAGCATCAATTCCAATGCAATGTCATGGAGGCTTATGCACAAGTCAGGAGGTGCATTGGTTTAGTAGATCAGAAGGATTTTGTTGCTGCTAAGCTCATTAACATTCCCAGAAGAGCAATGAAGATACCATTCTGCTGGCTATGGCCTTACATATTGACCATATTGAACGTAATGAGAAGAAGCCGAAAGAGTCAAGAAAGAGAAAACACACATTCGGGTGTGTTTAGTTGGTGTGAAAGATAAAGAGTTCCCTGGTTCTCATGTTCCCCCTTCAGGGAAGGGAACTGTGTACCTTCTCCCTTTTTTTTTTTTTTTTTTTTTTTTTTTTTTGTTCACGTAAGGTTAATTGCATAAAGTTAAAATCCACTGGAAGATTGGAGGAGTCTCAGCATGAAGGGTGAAGGCTTGTGTGCCACACTTTCATAAATGTTGTGCCTGGGAGGAGGTGACAGAAAGGACAGAACATTCCTGATAGCTCTTCCATGGAAGACTGAGCAAATAGCAGGGAAAGGATAGAGACCTGGAGTCACTCTTTGGGATTTAGGCTCATGATTCATACTGGCCACTGGAGGGTGCCCCTCTGCAGTCATCATGTTCAGAAGCCCAGACTCAAATTCCACTGGTACAGATGCAGCTTTTTAATGTGTTGCAGAGTTTCTCAACTTCAGCACTATTGATATTTTGGCCCAGATAATCTTTATGATAAGGGGGCTGTCCTGTGCATTGTAGGATGTTTAGCAGCCTATCTGACCCCGAACCACTAGATGCCAGCAACACCTGACCACCCAGTGATGACCATGAAAAATATCTCCAGATAGTACCTAATGTCCCTGGAAGGCAAAACTGCCCTTGATTGACATCAGTCAGTCAAATGCCCTTTCCCAAAAGATTCTTGTTTAGCCTGGAGTCAATGGACACAGCATTAGAAAGAAACAAAAGTTGCTCTGGCCAAGTCTCTAGTCATTTTTCAGTTAAACCCCAGCTACAGGATTCCCAGCCTCGGTGGCTTTGATCAAGTCCATCCAATATGATATAGGGGTCCATCCCACCTTCTCTCTCTGCAGCCATTCCATCCCTTCTTTCAGAGCTCCTCCTCCAAATCCTCCAAGAGTGCAGACTACCAGGAAGTGAGGCATTTTGTAAACTGCTTTATACTAAGGCGTGTTTGTCACCTGGACTACTGCAGGGGATCATCATGCTGAGGGATGTGCACATTTAAAACGAGGGAATGGCCTGATAGAGGGTATTGCTTAAACTTGCTAATACTAATCTCTAGCAGCAGGATAGCAAGTTTAAACTTGCTAATACTAATCTACAGGCACATGTTATCTGTAAAATGGAGGACATTAATAGTGTTTCCCTCATAAAGCTACCGTGTGGAGTGAGTAAAGCACTTACAGCAGTGCCTGAAAAAAGTAAACACTCTTGAAATGCTAATCGTCCTGTTTTTGTTGTTGTTATTACTATTATTATTTTTCTTTTTTTTAATGTTTAAATTTTTTTTTATTATACTTTAAGTTCTAGGGTACATTATCTATCCAAGAGACGTGTTTGGAAAGAGGTATGATAGCTTCAAGCTTGAACCAACTTCCCATAAAGCTATCCTTGTCTTTAGTCTCTAACCTCTAATGCTGCATCTGGATACTTGAAAGAAAACCATCATTAAGCAGAACTTAATGCTAAAAAATGAATCCATCTTGAAATCCTCCCCCTTTGAATATACCTTTGACTATTCTAACCTAAGTCCCAAAATCATTGAATAAATGAATGAATGAATGAATGAATGAGCTATAGGCAAAATGGAAACAAATATTTGTGAAGCAACTATGCTATGCAAGGTACCATGGGGCTATCTAGAATATTAGACATAATTTTATGACTAATAAAGATACAGGCACTCAAATCACCAGGTCACCCCGCAGGGTGCAATGAAAGTTGAGAAGAGTATAAGGTGTGTGGGAGTGACGAGGCTGGAGAGGTGACTTTCCCATACAGCAGTTTGGTGGGAAGGCACTTGGGAATTGAGGGCAGGGGAGAGGAGTATTCTAAGCCTTTCTTTTGGGCCCTTGGGTTTTATTGCATTACCAGGAAGCAGCTGCCCCTCAATTACAGAGCCAGAGATGCAGTGCAGTGGAAGTGTCAGTTTCACATGTGCCATCTGTAGAATCTGAAACCTCAAACTCATACAGAGACCACAGAGCACTTTCTGAGCCTTCCGGTCACGCCGCCTGCATTCATGTTCTTTGTGGTTTCTGAGAAATGCTGCATAGTGAGCAAATGAACTAAATCACAAGTTGTGCTGAGCCAGAGAAATAGGAGCCTTCTTGGAAGTGCGCAGCTGTTGTCTGATTTTCCCGGTCTCTTCCAATTCAAGCAGAGAAGTGTGTGTGCATGTGTACGTGTGCGTGCCAGAGACGGAGAGAGAAAGAGAGAGTGCCAATTGCTTTATATCGGAAGGAAGATGAGGGCTACCCAGAAGTGAGAAACATTAGTGTTTATTCCTATTTTAACAGCAGAGATTCAATGTTCTACGGCTTGTGGGTTAATTTACTTTAAAATAATTTGTTTAAGATAGATAGTAGATTTTAGGCACTTATCACAAGCAAAAAAGAAAAAGGTAACAAAGATAATGGGCATGTTACCTCATTTGAATGTAGTAATCACTTCACTATGCATATGGATATCAAGATAACTATATCAAAACACCATGTTATACATTTTAATATATGTCATAAAGCAACAATAACAAATAACATAATTTGTTTAAACTACATAATTTTTGTGTACAAGTTAACTCCATCATTTTAGAGGTGATTAATAGTCTTTGAAATCACGAGGTTATTAATTAGCTATTCAGAATCCTAAACAGAAACTTAAACCTCAAAAACTAATTTCTTGGCATTTACTGAAATAAAGCCTGAGAGTGTTTGTAAGTTAGCAGAAGGGATGTCAGAAATAATTTTAAGTGCTGCAATTCATGGTGTGAAGGACAGTTTGACTGGAAGCTTAGTACAGGACTCACTGTCGTTTCATGAACATTCAGTGGCGTATGTGAATGAAGGTTAGGAATCTGAGCAAGCCCAGGACTTTAACGACTGCTTTCCAGGTTGAAAATCCCTTGGGTTCTGCTTTCGTGGGCTTCTTCATGGAGGATTTTTGTCACCAAGTTGACTACAAAGATGAGCATTCACCTGGAATGTGCCTTTCATGGAAGGGGTGATTGTGTGGCCAAGAGTGGGACCTGTTCGCCACATGCAGGCTGTGGGACTAAATTGTGACTTTAGGTTGAATTTGCCCCTTTGGTTGTTCTGCACCTGATGGGGAGAGTGTGGTGAAGGGAATGTCTAACTCCACCCACTTAGAACCTCCAGAGGATCATCGGCTTTTGATATTTACCAGAAAAATATCCTGATGTTTGCTGAATGGCCAAATGGACTTAGGCCAGTTTGCAGCAGCATAAGCAGCAGCTGCTCAATGGTAACGCAGGACGGGGAGCTGGTGAAGACATTTTGTTCAAAAGTCTTATTTTGCAATACAGGCTTTCTGAGGAGGAGGGAGGCTGGACTCCCACTGTGTTCTGTGAAGCAGCTGTCTGATACAGTGAGTCACAGTCAGGAGGGTCTCTTGTCTTCTGAGAAAGGTTTTATGATGAACCACGAGCTGCAACCTCCCTGGACAGAGGACGTGGGCGCGCCACAGCTGTTTCTGGGCTACTGCTGCATCAGACGCCGTTTACCCAGCAGCTGAGCATGACGGATGCCTTGCAGGTACTGGACACAGTGCAAGTATCTGCAGTGCCTTGTATTTACCTTGACGCAGGGTATGGGAAGTAGCATAATGTGGTGGCTAAGGGCTTTGGTTTCAGAGAGACTTGGCTTTTCGTCCTGATTCACTGATAGAAAGGAAGAGAAGCAGGAAGGAAATTCACTCCTCATTCCATGGGTTCTTGAGTCAGAACCTAGTCTTTCTATTTTGTGAAGATAGAAGCTGTCACCGCATTACTAAATAGGAAGGGAGGGATGATGGGCTTACAGGGCTAGAAGAATGAGAGAAACCCAGGTAGATGTTAACGGTGTCATTCAGAATGTTAGCTCCTGCAGGTTTTGCAACTGCTCCTGTTACTATGTGGCCTACAATTAACATCTGTGTAGACTGGGCTGATGGACTAATCCTGCATCTAACCTTGGCTGAAGGAAGTACTTCGTATGGCCTTGAGTCTCCAGAGCTGACTGTCAGAGGAAACAGAGGAAATCCCCACTGGCTCCTGTCAATCCACAGACCTGCTTTAACTTTCTTCCTTCATTGTAAGGTCTTGTTCCCATATGCTCTGTGAGGACAGTCTTTGAGTGGCCATCATTGATTTATATTTCTGTGTGAGGAATTCCAGCCCCTTTCTTCAGGGTAGGTTTTTACTCTGAGAAATTATGAAGATGACAGAGGAATAGAAGGGTCCCCATGGGAACAAGAGCAGGACTAGCATTTGGGGGTATTAAGATATGCACTTTACTGACTTCCAAATTTTCCTTGAGGTCTCTGAGTTCTGCTGTAAAATAGTGTGGCTGGCTTTCAATAACTCTCCTATGAAAATGATAAACTGACAACTTCAAATAGAAAAAAGGTTTCAAGTTAATTTCTTCATCGCTTCATCAAATACTTATTGAGTACATGCTGTGTCAGCCACTGGCCCAGACACTGGGGAGATAACACAGCATTGACGGTCACTTGGATTAGAGCAGCAACAGAGATGGAGAGAAGCAGATTGATTTGAGTCATGTTTAGATGTAGGGCTAACAGGAGTTTGGGTATAAGGAAAAAAGATGAATGAATGTTGATTGCTAAGGTTTGGACTTGAACCATGAGATAGATGGTGGTGCTATTACAGAGATGAAGGAGGTGAGAGGAGGACCAGGCTTGCAGAGCAGAAATCAAGGCTTCCATTTTTGTCACATTAGTGTTGAGATGACTATTTGACAACTGGGGGAAAATGGCAAGCAGGTCTATCTTATTCAGTTCAGGTTGTCATAACATAAGGCCCCATGGACTGGGTGGCTTAAATAACAAACATTTATTTCTCATCATTCTAGAAGCTGGGAAATCCAAGATCAAGGTGCCCGCACATCCAGTGTCTGGTGAGGGCATTCTCCTTGGTTTATAGACAGCTCTCTTCTCATTGTATCCTCACATGGTAGAGAACAGAGAGAGGAAGCTAGCTCTCTGGTCTCTCCCGATAAGGAAACTAATCCCATTAATGAGGGCTCCATTTTCAAGATCTAATTATCTCTCAAGGGTCCCATTCCTAATACCATCACATTGAGAGTTAGGATTTCAGCATATGAATTTAGGCAGGGAGGTGGGGAAGAAGGCCAGACATTTGGTCCACAACAAGGGCTTTGTATACACAAGTAAGGCTGAAACCCAGGGGGCCCCTCAGAACACAGAAGTGTGAATTTGGGAGTCCTTTTCATGTAGTACTTCAAACCATGGCGTGGGAAAAAGTTTGTAGATGGAGAAGAAGAGAGCAGGCAGGGCTGAGCTCTGAGGCACTGCAACATGCAGAGATGGCTTAGAGGACATGGAGTCAGCAGAGGAGAGTGAGCAGGTGTGGTCACTGAAGTGGGAGGTTAACACAGAGCCTGTTGCTTTATGGAAGCCAAGAAAGGAAAGGATTTCAAGGAAGGAGCAGTCAGTTTGAATGCTACCGAAGGCAGGGTGAGATGAGAACAGAGAGTACCATCAGGTGTGGTGATTGACGCCTTCTGCTCTCATCTCATCCTACCTTCAGTAGCTCAGCAGGAAAAAGAAATTATACTGCCCTGATTGGATGAGTGCAAAGAGGAGGGGACATCATGTGCTTCAAAGAGTTTGGATCAGAAGAGTAGGGGGGAAGTTAGGTATGGTGAGGGGACTATAATATCAAGAAAGGGGTTTTTAGGATTAGAATATCCTTTTTTAAAAAGCTGGAAAACTAGAGAGGAGTATATTAAAGATTACGAGAGAGAGAGAGAGAGAGAGAGAGGGCGCCTTGAAGTGTCAGAAGGGAATGGGATCTAGAGGCAAGTGGAGGTTTGCCCTGAATAAGTAACTCCAGTGCCTGTAACAAGAATAGATGCTGGGAGCAGGGATGACGAGGAGGGGTTGAGGTTGGTCAAAAAGAGACCAAACCCCAAAAGAGGTGAGAAAGTGGAGACAGTGAAAGGAAACAAAGCTTTCCCAAAGGAGACTCCTTTCTCTGTGCTAAAGGAAGGGATACATGTTGGGCTATGGAAATGGGATGGAATTTGGAGTTAAAATACTTGAGTCCCAGGACTGAGACTCATCTCAAGCTACTGAGTGTAGCTTACCTGCCCAAGAAATTTTTCTGAGGGGAAAAAAGGGGCAATTCACCTACTCATAAGAATCAAGATGTAATTATTCTCTTTTTTTTTTTTTTTTTTTTTTTTGAGACAGAGTCTCGCTGTGTCACCCAGGCTGGAGTGCAGTGGCGCGATCTCGGCTCACTGCAAGCTCCGCCTCCCGGGTTCACGCCATTCTCCTGCCTCAGCCTCTGAGTAGCTGGGACTACAGGCGCCCGCCACCACGCCCGGCTAGTTTTTTTTTTTTGTATTTTTAGTAGAGACGGGGTTTCACCATGTTAGCCAGGATGGTCTCGATCTCCTGACCTCGTGATCCACCTGCCTCGGCCTCCCAAAGTGCTGGGATTACAGGCTTGAGCCACCGCGCCCGGCCGATGTAATTATTCTCTTAGGATATCTCCACAATTTGATCATGAGGGCTCATCAAAATTTCATGAAAACAGACATTGCATGAATACTCTTAGTATCCACTTATTCATTCATTCATTCCACAAATAGTCATTGAAAACCCATTATGGCCCAAGCACTGCTGCAGGCATTGGGGTTACTGCAGTGACCATACCAAGTCTCTGCCACATAGAGTTTACATTAGAATGAGAAGGAAAACTATAAATAAGGATCTCTGTATACCAGATGGTGATCAATGCTGTGGAGAAAAAGCAGTTTATGCAGAATGGAGGAGTTGTTTTCTATGGTGACTATGGGAGGCCTCACCAGTTAGAGTACGTTTAAGCAGAGAAAGCAACATGGGACAAGCCACGAGGATGCAGATGCTCCCCATTTTATCATGGGGTTATGTCCCTAGAAGCCCATCAGTAACCTCATAAGCTCATCATGAGTTGAAAATATTGTTAGTCAACAGTATGTTTTCAACTTATGGTATTTTCAATTTACGATGGGTTTATCCAGATGTAACCCCATCGGGAGCTGAGGAGTGCACTGAATGTGCATTGCCTTTGCACCATACTAAAGCAGAGACATTGTAAGTTGAACCTTGCTAAGTTGGATGCTGTCTGTATTACGAGCATCGCAGGCAGAGGAAATGACAAGTGTAAAGAGCCTGTGTCCTTGGAGTGTTTGTCTACTATGAGATTGACTCTTCTTTTATACTCCACTCTAGACATATGTGGCATCTTGTTGTTCCTCAGAGCTTCAAGTTTGACAAACTACTATATAGAAAGAAAAATTGATGTCTAGTGAAATAATACATTGCTAAAGTTTGACTAGGAAAAGTATGTAATTGCCACTCCTCCCCTTTGGCCCTTTGAAGTTTGCTAATTTAGGATTGTAGTATTTGCATCCCCTGGTAATCCCTAGATTTCCCCTTCCCTGACTACCACAGTATCCTCCCACCTCTGCCTATGAATTACAAAATTCCTGCACCCCTCTTGATACATAAGGCAATACTCAGGCGGTGGAGGAGGGGGTGTCTTTGGTTGTATCAGTATGTAAAGAAAGTCTGCATTTTTCATGTGTTAAGGATCTGGGGTGTGCTGTTCGCTAGACACTTAGACACTTCCTTCCCTCCTTCCCACAGTGCTGTCCTTATGGTAAATTCTGAGGCTGTGGTCTTCTTTTCCACAGAGCAGTAAATGAGAGGGAGGTGATAGAAGGTCAGAGGTGGGTGCAGGTCACTCAGGGTTTTGTAGACCATTGTCTACAAAGAGCACTGGCTTTTCCTCTGAGAAATACCTCAAACCACAGTGTTTAAGATGTTCTTACCTGTGTGGAGGAGGAAGCATTGATAGATGCCATTGTCCCCATGCTACCCAATCACCAGAACTATTAAATCTTAAGTATCTCTAGCCTGCTACTTCACCTGCCTAGAGAAACCCAAACCCTGAATCAATACTATTTGTGTCTTCTGGGTCTGATGCAAGGGTCCGTATTACAGGAGAAAATGCCACAGTTGTGCAGGCTGACAAAACACCAGCCTTGCCCTCACTCACACACACACACACACACACGCACACACATATATAGAGTGACCATATAATTTATTGTTCCAACTGGGACATTGTTGAGAATGAATAATTATAACAGAGCAATAGGCATAAACTGGGACTGTCTTGGACACACTAAGAGTAATGGTCAACCTACTCGTAAACAATTTTACATAACAGAGGGAAAGGGAAAGAAGTTCAGACCTAGGATAATTCTAAACCGTCCAGGCTTGTATTATGCCCATCTACACTTTGCATCCCATTCCATAGAGAAAACTGAGGCTTCCAAGCTCAGTTTCTTGTACTCTGACCTATAGACTTGTCATATATCCAAATTCATCCTTCCTTTGTCCCTTGTTAAGGGCAAACCTCCACCTGCCTCTGGATTCCATTCCCTTCTGCCTCTTCAAGGTATTACTCTCCCTTTTTTAATCTCCAATATCGCCTTCTCTATTTTTCCAACCTAAAAGCATGTTCTAATCCTAAAAATTCCTTTCCTGATATTGTAGTCCCCTCACCATAAATAACTTCCCTCCTACTCTTCTGATCCAAACTCTGTGAAGCACATGATGTTTCTTTCTCTTTGCACCCACCCAATCAGGGCAGTATAATTTCTGTTTCCTGCTGAGATAATAAAGCTACTCTCATGAAGTTAGCTCTATAGCTCTAGCCTCCAAATGGTCAAAACCACTAGAAAATTTCCATCCTTATCTTACTTGACTTCTCGTGATGCCTTTAGCATTGCCAAGTGATTCTAAGGGACATTCATGACTTCCTCATCGTCCATGGTTCTCTTGGTACCACTCTTAGGCTGCTTGTTTGTTGTCCCCTTTGTGGTCAATCACCACCAGTTGCTGAGTTAGTATCACATAAAAATACCGGTGGAGAATCCTCAATCCTCAATCTGAAATCCAAAATCCTCCAAAACTGGAAACTTTTTGAAGGCCGACATGATTCTGCAAGTGGAAAATTCCACACCTTACCTCATGTAACAAGCTGTAGTAGAAAATGCAGTCAAAACTTGGTTTCATGCACAAATTAAAGTTATTGTATAAACTTACCTTTGGGCTATGCATATAAGGCATATATAAAATACAAATTAATTTCCTGTTTAGACTTGGGCCACATCCCAAGATATCTCATTAGGTACATGAACATACGTTAAAATAAAATAAAATAAAATCAGAAATTTGAAACACCAGAATTTCAGATAATGGATACTCAATCTGTATAAAACATCTGGCTGTGTGTACTTCCTGCAGATGACACCAGAGACACAGGATCATAAGCAGGTAGACCGGAAATTGGCTTTGGAAAAGCACACAGTTCCTAGCTACTCTGCAGGCTGAGGTGGGAGAATCATTTGAGCCCAGGAATTCGAGGTTACAGTGAGCTATGATCACACCACTGCACTCCAGTCTGATTGACAGAGTGAGACCCTGTCAGGAAAGAAAATGAAAGAGAGAGAAAGAGAGAGAAAGAAGCAAGCAGTTCTCTTTATTTCTGACTTGAAAACACTCTTATCTCTGAGTCTGGAGGGGCCAGGGAGGTCTCTTTAGTGTACATTTCTTTTCAAGTCTCACTCAGTTGTGGGGCGAAAGTAGGACTGAGTCATATGTGTAAATCGTATAAAAGCGAGGCAAGACAGCTGTAAATGATTCTTTGGAAAGCAGAATGCAACAATTTTAAATCAATGTTCTAGTTTTAAGATAGCTGAAAATAGTTTCCTGTGGCTTCTTGTATTTCTTTCGCTAGGGTTACTAGAGGCAGCTTTGTGCTAGAAATGCAAGTTCAGCAGAAACATGGCTTCCCCTAATGAGGCCTGGTGCCTGCTGGTATTATGTCTGAGCCCCTGGGGCTGCTCCATGGGGAAGGGTGGTAGCGGCACTCTTTGGCTTTCCAGGGGCTGAGAAGTTGACATATTCCAAGGGCTAAACCACCAAGGGTTCCGGGTGGGTCCTACCTCCATATGGACCTTGTGGGTGGGTTTGTGGGGAGCAGTTTACCACTCAGAGCTGGCCATGTGGGCCCCTCATTGCTTGATGGGTGGCTTCCCCTCCGAGCCTGTGGACTGATGAAGACTTGATTCTGAGCAAAGCCAAGCAGGAGATGAGACCGTCAGAAGCAGAGGACTCTCCAGTTGCAGGGAGTTTATAAGAATTCCCATTGTGACTACAGACAAGAGCCACCTTTGCATGTTCTGTGTTGCTGAAAGTGCTCTGTAAAAGTTCATTTGTGATGGCCCAAAGGTTCAAGGCATCATGGAATGTCAGAGCTGGCAGGGACCTCAGAGACCAATTAGTCCAGTCTTCTAATTTTATTTAAGAAATGTTTCAAAATGCAGTAGTGATTCACCCCCCATAATTGCATCAAGTCATATGATATAAAAATTTTTTACATTCCTAAAATGGCAAGCTATTTGTCACTGGCAGTGAAACAAGAAATGATAACCAGGTAAAACATAAAGGTTTTTCAAAGTTAAATTCCTCAAATCTATATCATACCATCAGCTTCTAGAACTTCCGCACTCCTCTGTTAACCCATTTCCAGCTGACATTTGTCCTCACTCTCTACAGAACATTTTCTTTCTTTTTAAAATTTTTATTTTAGGTTCAGGGGTGCGTGTGCAGGTTTGTTACACAGGTAAACTTGTGTCACAGGGTTTGCTGTACAGATTATTTTGTCTCCCAGGTGTTAAGCCTAGTACCCAATAGTTATTTTCTCTGATCTTCTCCCTCTTCCCACCCTCCACCCTCAGGTAGGCCCCAGTGTCTGTGGTTCCTCTTTATGTGTCCATGTGTTCTCATCATTTAGCTCCCACTTTTAAGTGAGAACACGCAGTATTTGGTTTTCTGTTCTTGCATTAGTTTGCTAAGGATAATGGCCTCCAGCTCCATCCATGTTCCTGCAAAGGACATGATCTCATTCTTTTTTATGGCTGCATGATATTCCATGGTGTATACTTACCATATTTTCTTTGTCCAATCTACCATTGGTGGGAATTTAGGTTGATTCCACGTCATTGTTATTGTGAATAGTGTTTCAATGAATGTGTGCATGTGTTTTTGTGATAGAAAGATTTGTATTCCTTTGGTTATATACCTAGTAATGGGATTGCTGGGTTGAATAGTAGTTCTGCTTTTAGCTCTTTGAGGAATCACCACACTGCTTTCCACAATGGTTGAACTAATTTGTATTTTCACCAGCAGTGTAAAAGCATTGCCTTTTCTCCTTAACCTTGCCAGCATCTGTTATTATTATTATAATGTTTGACTTTTTAATAGTAGCCATTCTGTCTGGTGTGAGACGGTATCTCATTGTGTTGTTTTTTTCTTGTTTGGTTTTTTTTGATGGAGTCTTGCTTTGTCGCCCAGGCTGGAGTGCAGTGGCGTGATCTTGGCTCACTGCAAGCTCTGCCTCCCGGGTTCACGCCATTCTCCTGCCTCAGCCTCCTGAGTAGCTGGGACTACAGGCACCCACCACCACGCCTGGCTAATTTTTTTGTATTATTAGTAGAGATGGGGTTTCACCATGTTAGCCAGGATGGTCTCGATCTCCTGACCTCGTGATCTGCCCGCTTCAGCGTCCCAAAGTGCTGGGATTACAGGCTTGAGTCACCGCGCCTGGCCCTCATTGTGGTTTTGATTTGCATTTCTTTAATCATTAGGGATATTGAGCTTTTTTTCATATGCTCATTGACCACATATATGTCTTCTTTTGAACAGTGTCTGTTCATGTCTTGCCCACTTTTTAATGGGTTGCTTTTTTTTTTTCCCCCTGTAAATTTGTTTAAGTTCCTTATAGATGCTGGATATTAGACCTTTGTCAGATGCGTAGTTTGCACACATTTCTCTCTCATTCTCTAGGTTGTCTGTTTACTCTGTTGATAGTTTCTTTTGCTGTGCAGAAGCTCTTCAGTTTAATTAGATCCTATTTGTCAATTTTTGCTTTTGTTGTGATTCATTTTGGTGTCTTTGTCATAAAATCTTTGGCCATTCCTAGGTCCAAGATGGTATTGCCTAGGTTGTCTTCCAGGGTTTTCATAGTTTTGGGCTTCATTTGTAAGTCTTTAATCCATCTTGAGTTGATTTTTGTATATGGTGTAAAGAAGGGGCCTAGCTTTGATCTTCTGCATATGGTTAGCCAGTTATCCCAGCATGGTTTATTGAATAGGGAGTCTGTTCTCCATTGCTTGTTTTTGTCAGCTTTGTTAAAGATCAGATGGTTGTAGGTGTGCAGCCTTATTTCTGGGCTTTCTGTTCTTTTCCATTGGTCTATGTGTCTGTTTTTGTACCAGTACCCTGCTGTTTTGGTTACTGTAGCCCTGAAACATAGTTTGAAGTCAGGTAGCATGATGGCTCTAGCTTTGTTCTTTTTGCTTAGGATTGCCTTGGCTATTCAGGCTCTTTTTTGGTTCCATATGAAATTTAAAATAGTGTTTTCTAGTTTTGTGAAGATTCTTGTTGGTAGTTTGACAGGAATAACATTGAATCTATAAACTGCTTTGGGCAGTATGGCCATTTTAACGATTTTGATTTTTCCTGTCCATGACCATGGAATGTTTTTCCATTTGTTTGTGTCATCTCTGATTTATTTGAGCAGTATTTTGTACTTCTCATTGTAGAGATCTTTCACCTCCCTGGTTAGCTGTATCCCTAGGTATTTTATTCTTTTTGTGGTGATTGCGAATGGGATTGCATTCCTGGTTTGGCTCTTGGCGTGGCTGTTGTTGGTGTATAGGAATGCTAGAATGATTTTTGTATGTTGATTTTGTGTCCTGAAACTTGGCTGAAGTTGTTTATCAGCTGAAGGAGCTTTTGGGCCATGGCTAAGGGGTGTTCTAGATATAGAATCATGTCATCTGTAAAACAGGGGTAGTTTGACTTCCTCTTTTTCTATTGGGATACCCATTATCAGAAATAGTTTTCAAGGTGTTATCAGAGACCACCCAATGGGCTCTTCCCAGGGTGGGAAGTCAGCCTCTGGGACCCCAGTCAGTCCTTGAAGCTCTCTAATCTGTTAACTTCAGAGACCCCGCACTGTCCTAGTACTTCCTCTCTCTCTCTCTCTGACTATATACCACTATTCTGGTGACTTCAAGCTTCATGACCCAGAACCTGGATAAGCTGAAAGCAAATGCTCAGGATGTTTCTAAATGCCAAGTCTTTGATCTGGGCTCTGAATTCTAGAATTGGCAGAAAGATAGGCCTACCAGCCTTACCCATAATATTATACTGTAACCAGAAGTGACTGGAATCATAGTTTGAGATATTAATTTAGTTTTTCCTGTTGTGAGCACCCTTTCACTTATCATTCAAACAAGTAATCTTTGTGCCTCTGAATTCCATACCCTTAAGCGTTAAGGTTTTTGTAACACAAAAGCTACAATAGCTCAGGGGCTCTTTCTACTCTCTCCTGGGCTGCAACCCTCTATGAGAAAATAAGCAAAAACACAGCGAAAAGCAGAGGAAGAGAGCAGATTCTTTCCCACGTCAAAAGAGATTATTATCCTGTGCTAGGGAGAAAAAATGACTAGGTGTTTGTTGGGGGGGGCGGGGGAAGAAGAGAATAAAAGAATGGGGGTTATGAGCTTTCCTTGACTGTTGACTCTGAGGAATTTGCCAAAGATGCCAGATGGCTGGATCTGGCCAAGCATGGAGAACTTGCCTCTTTGTGAGCCTCTGTCCACAGATTGTCCAGTCTCCATCAGAAAGAACCCACCCTGTGCCTTTGCTATAGGGCCAAGTGTGCTATTCCTTCTATTACTGTCAAGTGAGGTCTTTGCATTTGCTGGCAGTCCTCAAGGAGATGTTGAATCAAAGTCCTCACTTAGTCCCCAGTTTCATTCATTGTATGGAAATTGCCTCTCACAATCCCTACCACCCTTGAAAGATCAAGAAGGGGTAAAGCACTAGCCATATGATAAGGGTGTTGCCAGTGAGGAAGAACCCATGTGTGTATGTGATGGGGAGAAACTGAACAAGTTTGAGAAATTGCACAAACTCCTGACATCCTGAGATGCTACTCTTCCTTCTCCTGTTAGCTCTCGGACAGAAGCTGTCTCCTGAGGAGGAAAGAACGGGCTGGAAGCACCAGGCCCTCATGTCCTCCTGCCTTCTAGGGCCTTGTACAACATCTCCATTGACCCACTCTTTAAAATCCAACTCACATACCCAAAAAGGCTCTTGCTGTCCTCCTGTTTATCATATGTGACTTTCCTTTCTAGTTAAGGTTCTTTCAGTGGGGTTCTGTTCCTTGCAAGCAAACTACTACGGTGGAGTAATATTTCACAAATGAAACAAATCCCTGAAACTCCCCACACCAAGCCATTTCTTTTTCTCCTTGGTGTTTGCATGTCTTTGAACAGTATTCTTCAAGGAAGAGCTATCTCATTTTGCTTAAAGGCAACAGGAATGGTTAACAGTCAAAATGCTGCCTACCATTATGTCTCAAGCATATTTTGTGAATGATCTTGTTTAACCTTACAACATCCCAGTGGAGGTAGGTACTGTACTATGTCCATATCTCTGCTGGCAAAACTGAGGCACAAAGCCTAGGTAACTTGGTTTGCTGAGTGGTGAAGCTGGGATTTGAACCTCTAACCACTCACAGAGTGAGGGGTTATAAAGCCTCCGTGAAAAGCTGCCTCCCTAAATAATGGGGCTGTTACCTCAACTGCTTTTTAGATACATAATTCTCCTCCTTCTGGTAGTTATTACTTTAACTTGGGCCTTGGGCGCTCTCTGGGCTCAGAGGGGACAAGGGAGCTGAATGAGTTAGGCTCCTGCAGAGTCAGTGTGGCCCCAATCTAGTTCTCTTCTGGTTTCCCAAGCTGCCTTTCCTGGTACCAAATATACCTCAGTTTCCACGTTATTAGTTCTGGGTGTCTTTGTGGGTAGAATCTCCCATAAAGTGTTTATCTTCCCATAAATCAAGGAAGAACAGAATCCATTAGCACTTTTCTACTTGGAGAACCTTTCCCTTTTCTACTTGGAGAACATTTCCCCTTTTCTACTCAGAGAAGCTACCTGGAAATATTCCCCTTGGGGCTAGGCAGAGTTTTCCTTCTAGCTGGGATATAGACCTTTTCTGCATGTGCTCCAGGTCACTAAGTTAATGTCACATTAAGGGGCCATGTGGGTTCTGCAGAGTAACAAGGGACCTCTTGGTTGCTGGAGGCAGCCAGTTCAGCTAGAATTGCTCCACTCTCCTTGGGAAAAGGTTCTGGTTTTTGAGAAATTGGAATCCTTGACAGAGGTCCTGAAGAGATCCGTGTCTTTCCTGAGGCAGCTTCCCAGAAATTAGAGAATTTAATCTCTGCAGAAAACTCAGAAGTTTTCATTTGGCCATTCTTCCTTCCTTCTGTTGACTTCCCGGGAGACAGAAAGCATCCTGAGGTACTCTTTCAAAGACTGTTTTTTCTGAAACCAGCAGTGACTTCTGAGAGTCTACCTCATTTTCACACATCAGTGCTCACTGAGGTCACAGCCATTGCCTAAAGAAATTGGCTCAAATTCAACCATTTGTTAACCAGTCTGGGAGTAGGATAGGTTCCATAAAAATTCTTAGCATTCCTGTGTAGGCTCCTTAATGTGGCAAATACAAGTCCTCTTGTCTGCAATTCAAATCTGCACAAATGATACATTTATATTATAATAATCAAACTCATGATTTTACACTTTATTCTGCTGAGTGGCTAAAACTCCATCTTGGTTTATGCAGCGTTTCCTCCTTCTCACTACCCAGCAGGTCAAGAGGAAAAGGATTTCCTGGGTTAGGGGACAGAACAGTCAAGGCAAAATCGTCAGTGTGATGACATTGGTGGGCCTTACAGAAAGTCAGAGACCCATGGAAGCAGCCCAATCCCACAGCTAGATGAATGGGGTCCTAAAAGACAGTAAGATTCCAAGAGAGAAAATGTCTGTGTGGTGAGCATTGGTAGTCAGGGCCTTACCCAGCCTCACAAAGCGCTCCTGCAGTAGGGGTGGACCGAGAGCATTCAGAGTAGCTAGGGAGAAATGGAAAAGGTTGCTGACCTGATGGGACCATTCAGATGGGAAGGAGGCGGTCTCCATGGAGCCTGCATGGACTGACACCTGAAGACCACATGGGGTGAAGAATGTCTCAGGGGGGCCTGCATAAGGGTGAGAGTGTCTTGCAACAGACAACTGCCACACCCCTTCTTCAGTCATCTTGATGTCTTGGCACTACATAAATTCTACGGAACTGCACAACAACTTGGGGCAGGGGATGCAGGAAAGAATCCTTCAACTGGCTGAGTTGTAGTTTCGCATCTGCAACAGATTTTGAAGGTCAGAACAGAAATCAAGTTGAGTTTTGGAAAAATATTGAAAGTCATAATTTGTGCACACCAGAATCTGCGAAGCTAGAGTTATAGACTAGCTCTAGCAAAGTATGGATTTATTGAAAGAACCCAGAAGAATCTCATGGACATAAAATTCAGGAAGTCCATGTGGACTTCACAGGAATGAGAAGACCACCAGGCAATGATTTTCTGTGGCTCTGATTGTCTCTTACAATCAGCTTTTCTCTAGAACATGCTACCAATCTCCTCTCTGCAAAGACCAAGACAGAGGCAAGTGGCTTTTTCTGCTGTCTTGTAGTCCCTATTCCTCCATAGCTTGGGTGGAACTTGGATCTCTGCTGGTATTTATGAAGGCACCACCTCCACATGACTTACTGGTTCTGTGGCTGCCACCAGATCATTGCATTCTTTATGCTTCTTGGCTGAAAGTTTTGAGATGGAATCAGCTTTGATATTCTTTTTCTCCAGGGTCATGCCCTTTAGATGAGGAATTCACCTGGTCCAACTGTGTGGGGTCAGAGGGTGAGGGGCCATGCAAATGTGACACAGCTGCTCAAGCTGGTCACATCAACAACAGTGTATGGGTTGGACAGTTCCAGAAAGGAGACATTTGAGCCCAGAGGCGTGACTCAACTTCCAATTCACTTTTATTAAAATTACTGCTGTGCATGTCTTATGTCTCTCTCTATGTTGCAGCTTCCTAGAAAGCAGAGGCTGTAACTGATCTCTGTATGCACCAGGGCATCTTTCATGTGCCTTTTGCATTTGAAAGAGTTCAGTGAATATTTGTTGAATACTGATTCAATGCATATCCCTATATTTGTGTTCTGCTTTCTATACCTTCATTTCTGAGTGAATCATGTTCAGGCCAATATCTGAATAGGATAATTCCTGTTGCTGGGGTATAGCAGGAGAGTGCCAGTCAAAATGACTAGGTTAGAGTGTGGCCCTTATTTGGGTGGATTTCCCGGCCAGACACTACAAAGAAACATCCTTAGAGTCACCACAAACATGGGTTTTCCCTAACAACTGAGCATCTTAACTTCCCATTATTCTAGAGCCATCTTAGCTACCGTGGAAACTGGCTGGAGATCACATTCAATCTTTGAAGCATGTGAGTGGTAAGTTAGAACTAATTCAGAGAAGAGGAGCAAGTGGTGCCCTACAGGCAGCAAATTCCTAGTTATCTCTTTTCAACATTTTGAAAGATGTTTCCACATTAAAAGCTTCGCATTATTGGCAATCACTACCTTGGTTTGTGTAAAGAAATCCAAACTTTACAAGTTTTCTTGTGTGCCCATTTAAAGAGCTGTATTTAAATGGGGGAGCCGTCTGACGCTAATGATAACCAATTAGAATCATAAAATGTTGAGCCTGAAGGGAATTTATGGATCACTTAGTCCATCCCTTTCATTTTGTAAGGGAGGAAGCTGAGGCCAGTGCAGGATATGTGCCTTGTCACACATCTAGGACCAGAGCTATAACTCCTACCTATCTGGTCCTGGGTTCTTCAACCCCTAGAAAATCCACACTGCTGTGGACAGCTGGAAAGTGCTAGAGATTATTAACATGGAGAACATGAGTAGTCTTTAGCAGTATACATGGCTAAGTACACAGAAACAAAATGAAACAGTCCTCCATGCTGCAGGAAAGATGAGAGATGGCTCATTCTCAAGAGTGTCTGAGGCTTGGAATTGAGTCAGGGCTACTCAGAGGCTGGCAGAGAAGGCCCACAGGCCCAACTGGGCCCCTAGGTATAATTATAGTGCCCAGAATTCTTACCATGAGCCAGGTACTATTTAATACTCAATCCTCATGAGTTCACTAAACTGCACAACACGCCTATGGAATCAGAATGATTATCTGCATTTTACAGATGAGGGGACAGTTGGGACATTTGAGTGATTTGGCCAAGGTCATATACCAATGTCACTTACTAGTATCCAAGGTAGAGTTTGCACTCAGGTCTTTCAAACCCCTGAGCTTGTGTTCTTAGCCAGAGACAACCAAGATTTGAGAAGAGGCCCCTCTGGGAGACATTGGTGACATCTTGGGCCTCTCTGGGTAATCTTGTTCTATGCTGCCTGTGCTTTTAAATTTATATGGATACTTGAGCATGCCAGGATAATTTCTGCATGCTTGGATTGATCTGAGCTGAACTGGCCTTTCAGACCCCAGCAGACTTCCCAAGCTTCATCTCCAGCACTCTGGTAGGACACAGCCCAGGGTGGGGCCAACTTCTGTGCTTATTAATTCACATTCCTTGTGGAGAGGCTTTCCATTTGCTTAAAATGCTAAAGCTTTTGAAGGACTGTAGAGATTTGGTGTGATTTCCACGTTTTAAGAGGGAAAAAGCAGAGGCACAGTGTGTTTAGTTTATACTGGGCTATGTGGGAGACCATAGTGGCTGGGAGTAACAGGTTTGTGTGGAACCTGGAAAATCTAATTAATCCTTTTTGGCTGGTTCCCCTCTTAGATGCTTCTCAGCCAGCTGATTACTCATTTCTGGCTTGTTAGAGAAACAATACTGACAAAGTGCACAACATTCGATTGGGATGGAGGGGCCGATAGGGCACAAAGGAACTAGGAGATGTAGATGAGTCCAGCGAGGCCAGGAGTAGAACTCCAACTGCCCAGGCAGCTTTAAGGGTTCTTGCCAGGGGTGGTTGGGGACCCCTAACTAGACTCTTCAAGCTACTTTGAAATCCTGTTCTGATTTAGTCTGAAGCTAAAGAACTACTGTGACTGTCCTTACAACCCAGCAAGGAAGGAGTTGTAGAAAAGGAAGTTTGGATTCACTTGTATATCAGGCACAAAACCACCACACATGTCAGTGGAATCTCTCTGCCCTGTTAGCTCCATTCTGAGACTTCAAAAAGTCATAACAAATCCTCACAACTATCATATGAGGTAGGAACTATCACGATGCCAATTTTGCAGACAAAAAGCATGTGTCAGGCCTGGTATCAAGGCCCAGAGAGGCTAAGGGACTTGCCCTGGGGCACTGAGGTAAGTCTGGGATGCAAAGTCAGTGGCCAGGTTCTTAACAACAAATCTGCTGCTTCTACTTCATTCTCAGAGGCTCCTTCCGACCCACAACTTTTTGTTTTGGGACTATATATGCAGTTCCACCAAGTACTCACATTAATGAGCAGGTTACTACCATGGGTAACTAGAACCTAGTCCTCTAGGAGACTATTTAGATCCCACTTTGGTGTTGTCCCACCCAGAGTGAGGAAATTTGGATATTTGTCCACCAATTCCCTTCCATAATTGGTTGAGGGCTGCTCCTGTGAGCATCCACCCCTGGCCTGTCTTGGGCATACAAAGGCGAGGCATGTTCCTACACCCAGAGAGTAAGCCCCATGTAGAGAGCTGCAGGTGCTTGCCAGAGAAATCAACAGCATGTAAGGCAGTCATGAGTGCCAGGGGAATCTGGGCTGAGGACAGTGATCAGCTGGAATTCAGCTCCTCCTCTTGGGGCTTGCAAATTTGTGGCCTGCAGAGCACAAACCATAGCTAGTGTGATATAAATCATGCTTGGATTGAAGTTAAGAAGGTTCTTTTGCTTACAAGTAATGGAACCCTACCTCAGCTAGGTTAGGTTGAAAGGGGACTTGACTGACTCATGTAATCAAATCCCAGAAAAGATAAGAATACTGCTGGCCTTGTGGATGAATGGAGACGACAGATCTCATTCATCCCAAGCCCAAGCAGCAAATCTTTTTGTCTGCTTTCTTCTCATTTAGAGGCTAGCTTCTTTGAAAAGGCAAACAGTTTTACCTATAATTTCTCTGCCTCCCCTCCAGAGAGGGGCAGACTCTTGTCCTTTAGAAACCTTCCCTGAAAGTCTTTAAATAGAAACTGGCCCTGCTCAGGTCAAGAACCCACTCCTTGACTTATCACTGTGGCCCATGAATGTGGAGGCCAACTCTCATTTTCTACACATGGTCAGAGCAGGAGTGGACAGTCCCTTAAAGAAAGAGGGTGAGGTTCCCAGGAGAAGGGAAGATGCTGGGTAGACAAAACATTCCAGCTCAGAAGTAAAAACAGTGGTCTCACAGGTCATCTGCTGGAGAAATGGTCAAAATTTGATTCTATGCCGAAAAAGCACTTCATTACAGAACCAAAAAAGCAAATGAAGGGGAAATGATATTGTTAATTTTATTAGGAACAAAATATTACTAGCATTGATTGTTCTTGTAGCTCAAGTGTTGGCATTTTGACAAACACCCATGTTGCAGAGAAGGCAACTGAAAGAAATGCTTCCCAGAGGAGCTGGTTCTAGAAGGTCCCTGGCGCCTCCCTGTCAAGCACTATCCTCTTCAGGCCCTGCTTAAGTTAATTTTTACCAGTAGCGGCAGACCTGAGTGGAGGCTTTTCCTCTCTATGATCTATGATCACGTGCCAAAACTCAGGGGCGATATCCACCGGGTGGGGACTTTTGGGTCTTCTTCTGACAGAGAGTTGCTTCAAAAATCCAATGGGATAATTTAGGGGCCGTGCTTTCAAAGAAACAAAAAGAAGACTCACATTTAAGAAGGAATGATTAGGTTGTCTTCTCTTCCATTCATACTCATCCAACACCTATTTACTGATGCTACGTGCCAGGCACTCACTGAGGATATAGAAATGAGAAAAACAAACCCTCTGCCCTCCTGAATCTCACCCTGGTCAGGGGCAGCGGTTGCCTCAAGGCCAGATGATGGTCCTATCTTCTCCTGGAATCCTTCTGTCTCCTCCCAACCCTCCAGCTTGCTGCCCTCACTCTTGACTTGTCACAATCACCTGCTCGCACATGCACACTTCAGTCCATCGAAGATTTCGGCCGGGCGGGGCAGGAGCCGCTTACTCTCTGCCCCTTTAGGTGCCATTAGGCCAGTTTGATGCTACCAGCGGCGGGCGGGGTGTAAGGATCGGGATAAAGGCCCAGCCCGCTCCTTGCTCTGAAGGGGCACAACAGCTTCAGGCTGCAAATGGCTCTCCCCGCCCCGGCCCGGCCCCCGAGGTGTTGGGGGCGGCGCCCCCTTGCAGGGCTCCGGGTCGCGGCAGCGCGGGTAGCTCGGCCGGCCGCCGCTGGGGAGTGAGCGCCGGGCATCTGACTGCAATCTGACTGCAAAGGGCCGCCGCAGAGGGATGGGCGGTTCGGGGCCCGCCGCCTCTTACTACTGGCCGCCTGCCTGGGGCTCTGCCGGGCGCTAGGAGGTACGCGCCCCAAACTTCCCCTCCCCGTCCCATCCCTGGCCGTGCGGAGCCCGCTTGGAGAGGGTGGGCGAGCGGGGAGGAGGGCCCTGGCGGGGAGACCCCCTCGGCGCCCCTGCTGGCCCCAGGCAAAGCTGGGCCAGGTTCGCCACGCCGCGACTCCGACTTTGACTCGCAGGCAGGGCATTCCTGAGCTGGGCAGCCGGGGAAGGAGACTGCTCGGTCCTGCGCAGTGGCTGGGCGCCCCCGCGAAAAACTTCCATCTCCAAGTCGGTGCGGCGGGCGCCTCCAGGGCAGGGCCTGTTCCTCACCTCCGCGTGGCCTTCCCCGAGGATCGGAGTTTTAAAGTCGGCCTCCTGACTGCATTCCTACCAGCAGAATGAATGATTCCTGCTGTCTTCCCTACTGATCCTTCTTAGCTCTGCCCCTCACCCCGCCCCGGCGAGTTACTCGGCCGCAAGTGACCGGCAGGGCTCGGGTTGCCATAAACTCACCGCTGGAATCTTCTTTGGCCACCAGCCCGCTGTCCCATAAGCCCCTCCACCTATCAGCATAAAATTTCTGGGTTCCATGAGGAAGACGTGCTCTACATTTCTGTGGCACTTTTCAGAGGTTAAAGATTGCTAATTCTTTGACTTTTTGCTACGTGATTGAGCCCTGTACTTGGTTCTTCCCTCCCTTCACGGCGTTTTAAAATTGAATTCGGTTCAACAAGACTCCCTTGGAGACTTTTTAAGAGAACACATTCTAAATCAAAGGCCCTGTATCGCTGTAGTACTTGGATTAAATTCTAAAGTCTTATTTACTGCATTTTAGGCCTAGACAAATAGTGTCCTTGCTGCTTACACTCTTGCTGATTTCATGGGAGCTTTGCAGCACCTTCCAGCGATGACCCGCCCCTGGAGTAGAGGACACCTCACCTTCCCCTTGTGGCGGTGGGGAGGCCGGGCTCTGTTCTCAGCTCTGCTCCTTCCTTCCTGGATTTTCCTCTGCCCACTCCCTGCCCATTCCTGCCTGGTTCCTAGAGTGGATAGGACAGGGAACTGGAGGCCTGGGGCTGCCGTGACTGTGGCTTTGAGAGGAAAGGTGTGAGTTGCAGGCCAGCGAGATCTGAGAGGGCAGTGATTGCCACGTGGGGACAGATCGGGTGGTGATGAGCGAGGAGCCAGTGATCCAAGTGGTCAGTGTAGGGTGATAGGAAGCATTGCAGTCAGATGGACGTGGCTTCAATCAGGGTGCTGTCCTGTATTCTCAGAATTTGGGGAAGTTACTTCTCTGAGTCTTGATTTTTACCTCTGTAAAATGGAGATGATGATACAGAGAGGCTTAAATAAAATACTATGTAAGACTGCCTAGCAACCTGAGAACCACTCATTAAATACTCATTTCCATCCTTTCCTACTCATTACCCTCCTTTCCTCCCCATCTGTGCAATTACCTTGGGTAAGTGCCAGTGGATTAGAAATTCATTTAGGGAAAAGAATGTGGATAATGGAGATTTATTGAATAAAGATTTCCATAGCATATATTTTAGCATATATGCTGTTCTTCATCCATGGCGCCGATGGCATGACAAATATTGAATACCAAAGTCTTATTCAAATCTGCTTTGGTGTACTTGGAAGAATATTTTCTTGAGTAGCCAGATGCATTATATGAATTTAGGTTTTTTCTTAGCTCCTTGGGTGATTCAGGCTATTGCCTTGAACAATCTTGGCAAGTTTCATCAAGGTGGGAAGCCACCTTTGTCTAGTGAAAAAATACTGTCTAGATAGAAATATCTTTAGCATACACCCCCAGTGTATCTCTGTAAATCATCTATCAGTGCTACCAAAACTAGACCACTCAGCACTAGACTCAATCAATGGTTCAATAGTTCAATAATTTCTCATTGTTTGACTACTTTATTGTCAAATCTCCTTAGCATATTATTGCCTTACCTTGTAACAAGGCTGGTGGAGAACTTGTCCAGGAAGAGAATCACCAGCACCGCTTGTTCCTTTGCATTACTAGTCCTTACATTATTTGTATATAGCTTTAGCTAGTGGTTTGTTTGGAGGAATTTTGTAAGTTCCTGATCGTATTTGTCAAGACTTGTTTAGTTACAGTGAGATGACGCAATTAGTAGACCCAGTTTTCCAGGCAAACCTGCCCGTGGTGTGTACTGAATGTAGGCAGAGAGAGAGGGCATCGCAGTCAAGCTTTCTGCATTGTAGAACCTCCACCCATCCCTTAGGAGACTTGTGCACTGAGCAGATGAAACTCACACTCAACAGGTGAGGCTGTCTCATGCCAGTTGAGACAGGATGTCAATCAGTCCGTAAATTAAAGATGAAAAAAATTTTCAGTTCTTACTTGTTTTTAGATATAGCAACCCCAGAAGTCCTAACATTTTCTTTCAGTTCCAAAGTAAATAACTTGGCATCTCACTTTACCATTTCTTCTCCAAAGCTGTGGTGCCCAAACCCAAATGTTTTCAGGAGCCAGTGAGTCATAGTGAGCCAAGCAGCCTCTAGTGTGGCAGGAGGTGACACAGAGTGGTGGGTACCCTGTGGTTGAAGCATCCACACCCCATACATAGTTGCTATGTTGTGGGAACTAATGAGTCCCAAGGTGCCCTGACCATCTGATTTTTCTAGAGAAGCCAAAAAGTCCAGGTTTTACTTTAACATCTCCTGGTTTTAACTTTTTTCTTTTTAAATAGGGCTGTACAGGACATACAAGTCACCATAAAACCCTCACGGCCTTTGCTCCAGAGGCCCTTATGCTACTGCCTTATTGACCTCTGTATTCCCAGGACATAGTCCAGTAACCTACAAATAATAGATGCTCATTAAATACGAGTGACTGAAGGATAGAATGCCCCTGGGGAGTGTGATAGGCAGAAAACCAGCTCCCCAAATATGTTCATGTCCTAATCTCTGAATATGTGAATATATTGATTTATATGGCAAAAGGGACTTTGAAGATATGATTATATTTGTGAAATGAGGAGATGATCCTGGGTTATTTGAATGGGACCTGAATATCACAGAGGTCTTTTAAGAGGGAGACAGGACAGTCAGAGTTGGAGGAGGAGATGGAAAGCTGAGGTTGGAGAGGTGTGATTGCTGGCTGGGACCACAAGCCAAGGGCAGCAGGTAGCCTCTAGAAGCTGGAAAAGGAAGAAAATAGATTCTCCCCTAGAGCCTCTAGAAGGAAGACAGCCCTGCACACACCTCGATTTTAGCTCAATGGGACCTCTTTTAGATTCCAACCTCCAGAACTTGTAAGATAATAAATTTATGTTGGTTTAAGCCACTCAATTTGTGGCAATTTGTTATAGCAGCAACAGGAAACGTATACAGGGAGTTTGTGTCTTAGTAAAAGAGATAATTCAACGGCCGTATAATCTTACAGAGGCATGAGATGGCGATGCCATCAGAGAGGAATAAGGGGCTGGAAGAGCCACCAATGTTAGGCCAGGGGCTTTAGGGAAGGTTCTGTCCCTGTGGGGAGCAAGCCTGGCTACAGCACTGACTCCCATGCCTGTGACTGGGGCCTGGCAAACTCCCACGCTAGCTGGGCAACGAACACAGGAACACATAATTGCCACACATGGGCATACAGGATAGGACATAGGTTTTGCGACACCTAAGAGAGAGTTGTCAGCTCAACTGGGGTAGACTGGGCACCAGGACTGCCTCACTGCAGAATTCCAGCGGGTGCTACTTACATCAGAGACTCCGGGAATAGCTTCTTCTCACAATCTGAATGGCCATGCATAGTGGACATGGGGTCCTGAGGAATGCCCTGTTGAGAGGAAGTAAGGGCAGGGTACCTGCTGTTTTTCTTTTTGTTACTTAAGATCTCAGTACAAAATAGTTTCAGGAAAGCTAATATTTAGAGAATGAATGAATAGATGAGAGACTGGTGGGTTGTGTTCTGCAAAGCAAGAAGTCTAGGGCTATAGATTGCTTTGGCTGTACCTGGAAACCCAAGATTTGCATCTTCACTGTGGGCCTGGGCCTAGCACACTCTCCTCTGCCTTCCTCCAAAAGTGTCAGCAGAGGGATGTGGCACCAGAGCTTTCCCCTCACTCCAGCCCTCTGAATATCTGATCACCTGCCTGTCCTGTAGCCATGGAGCAAATATCTTAGTGGGCCTGAGTTTTGTGGCAGAGACTTTTAGAATTTTGCCTGTTGGGGTTTGCTTTCAGTGAATAAAGGAGATTGAGCTTCCCAGGGCATGTTGGATGTTTGTGCTGAGTTCTTTTCCTTCCTTCCTTCCTTCCTTCCTTCCTTCCTTCCTTCCTTCCTTCCTTCCTTCCTTCCTTCCTTCCTTCCTTTCTTTCNCTTCCTTCCTTCCTTCCTTCCTTCCTTCCTTCCTTCCTTCCTTCCTTTCTTTCTTTCCTCTCTCTCTCTCCTTCCTTCCTTCTTTCTTTTTGACAAGAGAAAAACAGGTTCATTTTGCCACCAGTACATTAGCACACTAACAAGTATAGGACTTAATATTCCAAAGGAATATACCCATGCTAGTGGGAGTCATTTACATTTAAATGTATATACCTATGTATCCATACCTCAGTCAAGATACAGAACATTTCCATCACCCTAGAAAGTTCTTTCCTTGCCTTTTTTTTTTTCTCAATTTTTGTTGTTGTTGTTGTTGTTGTTCTGCGACAGGGTCTCACTCTGTCACCCAGGCTGGAGTGCAGTGGCGTGATCTTGGCTCACTGCTGCACCCTCAACCTCCTGGCCTCAAGTGATCTTCCAGTGCTCAAGTGATCATCCCAGTTCTCCCCTCAAGGAGCTGGGACTATAGGCATGTGCCACCATGGCTGGCTAATTTTTTGTATTTTTTTGTACAGACTGGATTTTACCATGCACAGGCTGGTCTCAAACTCCTGAGCTCAAGCGATCTGCCTGCCTCGGCATCCCAAAGTACTGGGATTACAGGCCTGAGCCACCATGCCCAGCTCCTCCTTGCCTTTTCCAGTTAATCTTCTTCCCTCTAGAACAGCAACCACTGTCCTGATTATCTATCCCCATATAATCATATTAATTTTAATTTTTTAAATTATGAATTTCATCACTACCATGCTGGTCATAACTGCTATAAATCAATAGAAGCTGTTAATGTATTTTCATTGTTCAAATTTCATCTACTTCTCTGGATCCCAGATTAATTGATTTTTTTAAAGGTTACATCTGCTTGTTAATCTGCAGGTCTAGCTCATAGCCTCTTTGACAAATAGAAGGTATACTAACACAAATGTCATACATGATTAGGTAATATAAGTAACCTGGTCTTTCAGAATACTATTGAATGATATTAAGCTACTTAAAAATTAATTCCCAGAATCCCAACCCTTATATTTCCATGGCGAGTAACATGCATTATCTCAGGGGAGAGTGGCATTTTCAGTTTAGAGATGAGAAAATGATTCAACAACTAACTGACTTATACAAAATTCCCCTTACCATAATCAGTGGTGCCAGTACTAGATTTTTATTATTTTGCTCATTCCACTATCCTAAGCTGCATGTACGCAAGGAAAGAGGCAACTTGTATTCCAGAAATTCAAATTCCTTATCTCTTCTCTGAAAATTCATAGGTTACCCATTCTTTCCATCGTCAGCATAGTGTTGAGCACTGTGAAACCCTGTGATATTGCAGTGTCCGGAGCCTTCTTGCTTCTCACTCCAGCTAAACAAGAAAACACCAAATTGTCAGATTTGGATGGCTTTACTTCATTGTACTTCTCTTTGAAGTCTCTTGGGTTCATCTGTAGAACTTCACCTACCTCATCCAATGGTATATTGATAGACCTCGGGATTTTTCCATACTCCAGAATTTCCCATGTCTCTCTAACATCAATTAATGTAATATTTTTAGAATTCAATAGGTTTTTTAAGTTCCTTATAAGTGATGTCTTTATAAATAGCAGTATAAAAATTGTGGCAATTTCCATTTATTAACCTCAGACCTCAGAGTGCAGCCTCCAGAGTCCAGAGGACAGCCCTGTGCATGGTCCCAAGCAGCAGCCAGGACACCACCATGCCCTGCTAATTTTTTATATTTTTGGTAGAGATGGGGTTTCACCATGTTGGCCAGGCTGGTCTTGAACTCCTGACCTCAGGTGATCTGCCTGCCTTGGCCTCCCAAAGTGCTGGTATTACAGGCATGAGCCATCACGTCCTGCTGAGATTCTTAAGGATAAATTTGTAATGCAAAGTGTGGTGTTTGTTTCCAAGTGAAGTCACTAATCTCAGATGACACAACATAAGTAAGAGTTGCTTTATTAGTGCAAGACCTCCTCTTAAGACCTCATCTTAGGACTTTGTGTAATGCAAATAATTTATCACAGAAGTTTTTTTTTAATTTTAATTTTGAAAATAAGTTATAATTATATCTGCAGAATATATTTGGAAGAATAGCAGTACATAAAGAGGCACAATTAAAAAATTAGTGAAAATATAATATGAAAAGGTAATTCTAATTTTCCGTAAAAGGAGATCTAAAATCTTTTTTGAAATACTTTCTAATCAGTTTCCATCCTACGCTAGTTTTGAACTCGCATAGCTATGAGACTGATTGATCTTTCTAAAACCCCAAACTGATCTGTCTCTCTTCAACTGAAAGTAATTTAATGCTTGCCTATTGTTTTCAGAATAAGGTTCAACCTCCTTAACATGTTCATAAGGCCCTCCCTGTCCATGGGGATCCAGTTGGTGAGTCATTCACTTGCTCCCCAGAAGTTCATTGAGAATTTCTTGTCACATATGCATCAACAAAACAATACAGAATGAAACCAAAGCTTCTCCTCCCAGGTTCCCTGTCTCCACTTAGTAAGTGGATACTAAGCCCAAAACCTAGAAATCAATCTGAATTGTCCCTTTGTCCTCTCCCTTCTCCCTACCCTGACAGTCCTATCTAAATATTTCTTGAACCCACCCTTTCTCCTCCCTTTCCCTAGACCCAGCTACTTGCTGAGAGTCTGCGTTTCAGCCAATCATCTCCTAAACTGCAATCTGATCATGCATTTCCCTATTTGTTCCCTATCTAGCGCTCTTTGCAGATGTAGTCTGACTTTTTAAACTTACTTTCCAAGACCATCATTTATTTAGTGAGTACTGTTTGCCAGACACTTGTTCTAGGCACTGAGAATTAGGCAGTGATCAAGACTAACAAAAGCTTCTGGCCTCAGAATCTTACATTTTATTTGGGGTGGTGTGGTCTTGGGGCTGGATAATAACCAAGAAAGCAAATACAGAAGGTAATTAGAGATTATGATAAGGGCCTTGAAAGGAGTAGCCAGCCACTGACCTGTGTGCATTTGCATGTATGTGTGTGAGGGCACTTTAAACAGAGTGGCCAGAGAAGGCCTTTCAGAAGGACAAGGTGGGGTTTGTTCTCTGATGTTTGCCCCGTGACCCCTCACATCCCTCAGCCTCCACCCTGGCTGTCCTCTCCTCACATTGCCCTCAGCCAGACTGGACCTTCAGGTGCTTGTGTTCACCTCTCTCCCTTCTCTCCTGTCTTCCTGTCTACTCCATCACTCAGGTCTTTCCAGAAGCCATTGCCTGAAACCCCCTGACTCCACACCTCCCTTGATTAGGCCCTGTGCTTTTGTTGTGTGTTTCTCAATTAATAAGCAACTGTAATAACTTGATTAGCAGTCTCTCATGCTCACCATTGAATCCTCAGTACTAAATAAGATGCTTGGTATCACTTGTGGACAGAATAACCCATGCATAGGATCAGCCACTTCAATCTGCCCCTTTCCAAGTGAAGCCACTAATCTCACTTTATAGATTAGGGATAGAGAGAGACACTTTATAGTTGGATTGCTCCCTCCCTCATATCGCAGGTGACCCAGGAGGTACTTCTGATGGACCAACTTTCTAATATCACTTGGGTGCACACTCTTCTTTCCAAGTGGCTTTCTTCTCTGGTAGGCTACAGGCCTCTTTGTTTTATTGATTCTGCATCTTCAACTCCTGGCAATACCTGGCACATAGTAGGCACTCTATAAATAGTAAGCCAAACAACAAAAGCACAAAACCAAAATAAAACAAAAAACCAGAGAGATGTAGTTTGGAAGAAGGAATGGGAATCACTTCTAAGGAGGATATAATGAATAAAATAATCACCCTCCTGGGAGAAATTGCAGAGCAAACTAAATGTTTTATATATTTTACCAGTGGAAGACTCTGGCTCCCACTTAGCCATTTCATCATTTCTTTAAGCACGCAAAACCAGGAGGTTATCTGATTATTGCTCAACTTTGTTTCGCTAATGCTGAAACCACACTTTTTCTTCGCTGAAGGTAGGGATCACGTTTCTTTTACCAGGGGCCAATTTCACTCATGTTTCTATTTGCTCTTTATTATTATTTTGAGACACTTATTAGGGGCTGCAAAAGATAGGATCTACTTAGAGGTATGTGAGGACATGAATCGGCTTCAGGCTGTCAAACCAGGTTTTAACCTAGTTCCTTGCTTTTCTCCAGAGGCAATGGAAATTTCTGGCCACCAGCTGGGACTAGGATTGATTTAGTGCCAGGGAGGTGAAACGTGGGAAAATATAGGGATATTGTTTATTAATGTTACTTAGTCATTCTCAGTGGTAGCTTTTATAATTTAGAAAACATTTCCTGGTTTTGAAAACTTAACAATACAGCCTCTGAGTCTGTCAGAAATTGAGGTGGGGGCATTCAGTAATGGGGAGGCCTGGAGGATAAACTCAGCTAGCCAGTGGGTATGTAACTGCCATCTGTCAACTTTAATGACCTAGCTCTACATTCTAGTTCTATTAAGTTTAATTATTAATGCATATTTTAATGAGAGAAAAGGGTGCTTATGCATATTTGGGAGAGTCTGTAGGGATCATATTCATCTCTGTATTAACGTCCTGTCTTCATAAAAACACTGGATTGATAGTGGGGAAAGCTTGGTTTGTGTCCTAGCTCTGTTTCTAACCAACTGATGACTTTATGCAAGTCCCTAAGCTTTTCTAAGTCTGAGTTTACTCAACTATAGAGTAAGGGATCTACTAGGTCAGTATAGTTTGGTTCAATAAATGCTTGTTTACTGCTTGCCTGTTTTAGGTCAGTTTCCTTAGTGAGAAAGCCTGAGTGAGGGACTGTGGTGCTAGTAAATCACTGAATGATTTTTTCCCAGTAGAGAATGTAAGGAAGTGAGGGAAGCAGGATAAGGCAGGAGAAGATGCCAAGCGAAGATGTGGTTTCAGCTGATGTAACCTCAGCCTGATCCCAGAAGGGAATCTGGAATATGAATGGCAATGCAGAGTTCTACATATTTTATAGCTCAGTTCCAATCAATCTTTGGCTGTGGATTGCTCTCCAGGGTAGGGGATGTGATTTCACTGGAGTTTTTGGATAAGACAGTTCAGCAACTGAAGGATGGGTGCACCAGCCTGTTAAAAGGGATCGAAATGGGACACCAACAGAAACTATGACACTACCTGTGTGCCAGGCACTGTGCTAGGTACTGAAGAGATGAGATATAAAAGGTATGGTCCCTGATCTTAGAAAACTTACAGAATAGTGCAGGAGAGAGATGCATAAATAAGAAATTTCAATGCAACTTGGTAGGTTCTAGGATAAAGACATGCACAGAGGAGCAAAGAGGGGAGTAGATATTGCAGGCTAGATTCCCCAAAAATTTGCTTGGAGCTTGACTACTCTGATGATTAATTCCTGGGTCTGAGTCTCAGCTTATTTGCCCTCCTGCTGTAGGAGATGAGAAGGACTTTGCTAAAAGGAAGGTCTTCTGGCTTTCATACTTAGTTTGTAATTGTCAACTAATCTTTCCCAGCTTTTCCTTATCTTTTCCAAAGCTTCATTCAAGCTTGGCAATAGGCACCCAATTCCATTGTCTTCATACTTACTCTGTATTTGCCTTGTTTTGAATACCTCAGTATTTCAGAGCCAGGCCTAATATATTCCTTTCTGCTCTTACACCAAGACAGCTCACCACCAGTGAAGTCTGCAGTCATTGCCAGGGCTCTCTGTGGTTCACCTACCACCAGTGACAGCGTCGTAATTACCATTTGAGTAGTGGTGGTCCAGCTCCAAATCTTATCTTAGCATCTGCTTTTTCAGACCACTTCCAGTACCAGTTGTCACAAGTTGGGCTTCTGGGGAGGCAGAATCTGAAATGGAACTTAGCAAGCAGGAGGTTTATTAGAGAAAGCTTGTAGGATCAACTCCTGTGGAAGGGAAAGCAGCATTCTGGGGTAGATGGAGGAGTTGAATTGCAATTTCATCTCAGTTTAAGCCTCAGCTACCTCTCTTGAGAGTTGTGAAGAGGGAATGACTGTTCAGAGCTTTCCAGAGTTGGGGTGAGAGAACACTGAGCTTTTTATAACCCATGTCAGATCTCTGGGTCACCCCAGGAAGCAGATATGGCCTTGGGAAAGGCAACTTTCTTCACCAGGATCAGTCCCTGAAAAGAGATAATAATATAAAGTGGAATAGTCATTGCCTAATACATTTACTAACATACTTCTTTTGTTATTTTCCCCTTAGCATCTTTTTATGGTGAAAGCTATGTGGAGTTCAACATCATAGAACTTTCCTCTGAGCTATCTCTTCAATTAAAATTTCATATCAGCAAACCACAGGGTTTACTTTTTCTTGCAGCTCGGACAAATGACTATTGTATAATATAACTTAAATCAGGAACCTTACGGGTATGATTTTAAATCTTTAAAATACATATAAGCATAGAATTACTGGAAAGAAAAGCAGTGAGAGAGAAAGAGAACAAAATAGCTACATCTATTGATTGCTGTTATTTCACTAGAATAAAATGATGGGCCATTTGTATAGGTTGGGATCTTCTCCAGTTTTACTAGCATGTCTTAAATATTTCAACTTTAAAATTTTCTGAGTTTAGTATGTAATCTATAAGCATGGGAAGAGTTTTCATGCCCAAATTTCTCTCTTCTTTTTCTTTTGTGAAAGGCCCCATTTTCTCAATAAAACAGTATGAAATGAAAAGTGAGATGGGATTGATTAATTATGATTCTTTCTTTTTCAGGTGAGAGTAAATTTGGGTACAAGTGAACAAATGCTCCTTTCTGAGCAGAGATTTCATATGGATGACTTTATTTGGCATTTCGTGGAACTGCGCTATGTTAAGCATAATATTTCCTTTGTTATTGACAAACGTTATGACACAACTGGCCAAATGGCAGCTGGTGGGATGCGTAATTTGAGTTTTCAACATGGAATCTACGTAGGAGGCCACAGGGCACTCGATGTACCTTATCTGGATGGAAAGCTCCCCAATTTTCGAGGATGTATGAAAGATGTGGTATTTAACCAGAGGGAGATCCTTACATCCCTTAGATCTTACCCTGGTTTTAAGAAGGTTTATGAGGTGTCACTAGGATGCAATGATGAGTTTTTTTGCAGGGGAGGATGAAGCCATCAATTTCTTTAGCTCCAGATTCTCTGTCACTTTTCCAGAATGGAGAGTGCAAGGACAAGGGCTATTGGAATTTACTTTGCAAACTGTAACTCAGCAAGCCTTGCTTTCATTTCAGTTGGGTAAGGAAGGAGATTTTCTTGCTTTGAAAATAGATGAACGTCTATTGAAGCCTTATGTAGAAAGGCTTAAAGTAAAACTCAGCTTTCTTCTTTTAGTTTTGTCAGTGACAACAAGAGGCATATTATTCAATTCAAATTCACAGGGGAGTATCTGGACCTAACAGTAGATGAAAAAAAGGTAAGGAAGTCACTGCCTTTGCAAAGCAAACCATTTGTATCTGAAGGAGCCCTTTTTTTTTTTTTTTTTTTTTTTTTTTTTTTTTTTTTTTTTTTTTTGAGACTGAGTCTGGCTCTGTCGCCCAGGCTGGAGTGCGGTGGCCGGATCTCAGCTCACTGCAAGCTCCGCCTCCCAGGTTCACGCCATTCTCCTGCCTCAGCCTCCCGAGTAGCTGGGACCACAGGCGCCCGCCACTTCGCCCGGCTAGTTTTTTGTATTTTTTAGTAGAGACGGGGTTTCACCGTGTTAGCCAGGATGGTCTCGATCTCCTGACCTCGTGATCCGCCCGTCTCGGCCTCCCAAAGTGCTGGGATTACAGGCTTGAGCCACCGCGCCCGGCCTGAAGGAGCCCTTTTTGTGGGAGGTCTTGATAACCAAATGTGGGAAGAAGTAAAGAGGTTAGAACTTGCCTCTGTGCCTGGGAAATTTGCTCGAGGAACATCTTTCAAAGGGTGCTTAAGAAGCTTGGAAGCCAATTCAGAAAAGAGAGCATTAAGGGATGCCCTTGTTTTCAAAGGTATTTCTGCTGGTGTAAAACTGAGAGTGTTGACAACACAAATCCTTCCATAACAGCGATAGAAAATCTGCTTCAGTCAGAAGTTTTCCTTTCCACTGTCGTCCGTGAGGTCATCAAGCCTTTTCTTCAAGATGAGAGCAGCGATTTCTTGGTTTTGAGTAACTTGGGGGTCCAAGAAGGTGGACCTTACTGGAGCAAAGGCACATGAAGCTGCATGTGAAATTTAAGGATTTGAGTATCCATCATTCTCAAATACTATTTAAAATACAGGAAAGGCCTATACATGGGTTCCTTCCATTAGATGTGCCACCTGAGCAAGAAATGGAGATGGCTTTTACCATGTTAGACTTATGGCAAGGAAAAGTTTGGTATGTCCACGAAGGTTCAGAAGAACCTATGGATTATTTTACATTTTTGGTTTCTTCCAATAGCAAGAAAGAAATGCCATTATATCTGCAAGAACGTGTTCCACATATGTTTAACATTATTGTCATTCCAGTCAACGATCCCCCGTACCTTAAGGTACCAGAAGGAAACTTGCTTCTTCTATTTGAGAACTCTAAGAAACAACTGACCCGAAGTATGACAGACATGTCAGACTCTGACACAGATTCTTTGAGTCTTAGTATTTCAGTTCTTGGCAACTTCAATTCAGATGCTGGGTTTTTAGAAAATGCAAATGATCCCGGGAAAGCCATTAATCATTTTACACATGAAGATTTAAGAGATGGCAACATTTTCTACGTGCACAGGGGTCATCAAAACTCTCAGATTGTTCTGAGAGCAAGTGATGAAGAGCTGGTTAGTAATAGAGCAGTGTTGCGAATCATGGCTGTTCCTTGGGACTTTGCAGTGGCCAATAGAATTGGTGTGGTCATAGAACAGGGTGGCACTCCTCTGATTACACGGAGTAACTTGTCAGTGGAGGTTAATGGTGAATGGCATGAGATGGAGACCTGCTCTGACATCACTCAGTATGGCCAGATCCAGCGGCGAGGGTCAAGTGGGAAATTGAGACAAGTTAGTTCCTTTTCTCAGCATTCTGTTGATCAGAGTCAGGTCCGGTACTGTAGTACATTCAAAGAATTGCAGCTAGAATTACGTATCACTTTAAATTTAAAGTTAACATAGAAGGAAAAGTTGGTGAAAAGCTGATATTTCCAGTTACAGCACAATGGCTAAAGTTTATCCTTCTGAAAAATGTTCCTCTAGAGATCAGTCAACTAAACAAGCACATATTGAATTCTGATCATTTGCAGGCTGCAACAGAGGGTGTGGAAGTAGCTGAGAGGGAACTACTTTTTAAGTTACTGATCCCATCTAAGAAAGGAGAATTGCTACTTGGCAATAACGTTCTAAAAACAAACTCAATCTTCAGCCAAAAAAATATTACAGACTTTAAGATAAGTTGCGAACCTCAGGAAAAGCCAAGGGAAGACTCACAGGATACTTTTAGGTTTTTGGTTGTTGCAAAATAGATAGAATCAAAAGATTATACTTTCAGAATCAGCTTTAAAGCAGATAAGACATACATTATTTTAACAGATTATTTTTAAAAGAAGGAGAAGGGAAATTAATTTAAAAATCAGAACTGTTTGTTCACATTTTGGGCAATCAGATCTTCCAATATAAAATCTCCAAAGGCCCTCAACATGCGAAGCTGAAACTGCTTAGCTTGTCTGATTCTCTGGAAATAAATAACAATATCACTATGTTCACAAATCAAGACAAAGTGAGTGAACAGCTGATGTATGTTCAAGATGACTCTGAAACTGAAGGTGATGAGTAGTTCTTTGTTGTGGCCTCCACCAAAGGACCAGGGGAACAGTCAGGGATCTTGACTCAGAGCATTCATCTACGGAAATAAAAGTCACCGTTTCTATTTGGTTAAAGAATGATGAGAAACCAGTATGCATGAGAGATAAAGTCTTTCATGTTGTGCAGAATGACCAGCACTTATTGACCCTGGCAGATCTCTGTTGCCATGACCCTGACTTAGATTTTGACGATGGGCAGTTGCTGTACACCCGGCGGGGCATCCCAAATGGGGATTTGGTGTGAGCCAGCGACCCCACTCATAAACTCTACCAGTTCAGGCAAGAGGACCTGTGGGAAGGGCACGTGCTTTTCGGGCATCAGGGTGCAGACTCGGCCCGCTTTGTGCTGTTTGTGACAGATGGTGTCCACTACACATCGTCTGTTCCTGAGGTCAGTGTGTCAGACCCTTATGTCCAGATAGCCAACAACACGGGGCTGTTCATACAGAGAAGAAAAGATGGCAGCCTCACAGCGGCCGACTTAAGTATCACCACAAACCAAGATGTCAGAACAGACCACAAGATTGAATTCTACATTGTGCAGGCCCCAAAGCACGGCAGGATCCTGGTCAATCATTCTGTTTCCCACTCACTTTCTCAGGATGACTTGATGACGTGTGATTGATAGGTACGATGGTAGTGGCAACTTTGATGTATTCAACCTGACAGTGAAAGTTAAAGCCACATGCTTAGAGGTGGGAGTGGGAGTCTGTGTTCAAGTGTGTGGAAGGTCACCCACATCACACACAGGTTCTGCACATCAAGACTCTTGTAGTTGAAGAAAGAAAAGCAGTAAAACTGAATACCGGAAGGCTCCAGGTAGGTAATTATCCTATCCATAACACCAAGAATTCTCATTCTCACAGGCGCTAATAATCTGCTTCTGAAAGCTATTTTTGTGATGATTTCTCCCCTGGTATTAGGAGTGAATTTTTAAAAATATAGATGCTGTTGAGAAGAAAACTTGGAAGGTTTCATGATTTGATGCTATCAATTTTCCTACAGTTGGAAATGGAATGTAAGCAATGCTCAGGTTTATTTTAAAGCTGGGCTCACGTGTGCATACGTGTGCATGTATACGTTTAGTACAGTAAAAACTTGGACTAAGGAAGAGAGGTATATATTATGGTAAATTAAGAGATCTTTTATTCATTATTCATAGCAACACTGCCAATACTTCATTTGATTTGAGTTTTATTTATGATGTGCTGAAGCACAGTATAAAAACTTGGAGTAATTTAACAAATGTAAGAAACATTCCTAAGATAGCTGCAAACACTATGTTACATAGTTTTTTAGTTCTGAATGTGGCTTTGTTTAGTATCCTGAAAATCATGGTTAAAACTAGCCTAGACCAGTGGAATGTCAGAGGTGAGACCAAAAGTCACCTGGTTTCCTGGGGCTCCTACTGGAAACTTCCAGCAGGCACAGCCATGCTGATCAGAGTTAGGAAGGGGTGTACTTCTTTTGGGTAATGTTGTATAGGATGTGGGATGTGTAAGCTGTGATTTATAACAACTGGCCACAAATGCAGGCTATTCTGAATCTACCCTCAGGACTGCAAACAAGTTTACTTTTTTGCTAGATGCAGCCAATAAAATTAATTAAAAATGAATTCAAATCAGAATGAGTTAAACAGTGAGTTTTGAATAAGAGTTTGAATAGTGAGTTTTGAGTAAGAACTAGCTTTTTTATTCTTTTTCAAAAGCTTATACTTAAGTTTCACCACAAGGGGGCATATACAGCCCAATGACTACACATCAGTTATAATCAGATTTGAGATGGAGTTTGCTGAATAAAAAAAAAAGTATTGAAAATGCTGAGCGAGTTAAAATGGGGGATGAAAACTTTCCTCTCAAGGTCTTACAAGTTTACTGACCCAACTGCTGCTTCTTCTATCTTCTTTCACCTCAACCTTCGAGTCCTGGGGTTTTTGCTGCTGTGAATGACACTTGGTTGATACATTAGTAGCTACTCAAGTGTTGCTGACCATTACTTTTTTTGTGAGCAGGGCTGATATTAAAAATATTGGCATGGGCACCAAAATAGACTCAGGTTTAAACTGTGTATCAACCCTAAGTACAACTTAAGCCAATTGTGGACGTTAATATAAGACAATGTGGTTATCAACAGTCTTGACTTTTGCATTTATTAGTTTTTTTTGTGTGTGTGTGTCTAGATATTGTGTGTGTGAACTCAAGGCTGGGCATGAAGATAATATTCCTTCAGAGGCAGTGTTCATAGTCGAAACTCCACCAATGCATCGATACCTCCAAAAATTTATACCAGAAGAAGGCAGCTTGGGTGCAGATGAAAAGTCCCCTTTGACTTTTACACAACCGGATGTGGAGGATGGCAATATCCTTTATGTGCAGACAACCCCCAACCAAGAACAGGACTGTTTTTCCCTGAATGTGATGAATGGTTTCCAAGTTGTGAGCAGAGTCGAAATCTTGGTCGATATCACGCCTAAGTGGATTCTTCCGCAGGTGCAGAATTTCACAGTTCAAGAAGGTGGCTCCAGAGCACTTCTAGAAGACTACCTCAAAATTCCAAGCAAAATATTTTGAGGGACTTGACTGTGAATTTGTTCTGCTTGAACCACCAAAATACAGTGATGTCAAAAGTTCTAATTTTCCAAGAGGAAAGCTAATGAAATTTATCGGGAAACAGGTAATAACTCTCAGTTTATGTAATTGGGAATGTTGGGTAGGAGAAAAAATGGCTATTTATTATTTAGATTCATGGGAATGATGGGACCTTGCAGGGTGTCTAGTCGACCTCCCACCAGATGCTAGAAGCCCTTCCACAGTATCCCTATAGAGAGGTCATTCAGCCAGTGCTTAAACATCTTCAGTGATGGGGAACTTACTATTTGCTGAGATGAGCCCTTCCAATGTAAACACGCTCCAATTTTTAGATAGTTATTTAGGCTGAGCTGAAATCTGCCATTTAAAAACTTTTTCTCCTAGGTCCTGGCTCTAGTACCCCAGATTTATTCTGTACCAGAGGTACGTCTGGTACAGAATAAAACATTCACCTCCTAGATTCATTCATAGTATGATTCTCTTAGAATGATACTATTCTGGTACAGAATAAATCATACACATCCTTTCATGAAAGCTTTTTAAGTATTTGAAAGAAAAGGTTATCAGATTTCCTTGAATTTTATCTTTCTGAGGTTAAACATCCCTAGCTTTCTAGCTTTTGCTTCTATGCCATGGGTTTCCTGCACTATCCTGGTTGCCCAGTTCTAGATGAGTGCCACGTTGTCACTGTCCCTCTCAGCAATGTCGGGGTAATGCCCAGGTATTTAACACAAGTATGCTTTAATCATTGGTGGATTTTTTTATTCATTCATTTTCTCACTCAACCAACAGATGCTTACATGGTACATTTTCCATATCACACCCTATGATGAACATAAGCTCTGGATGGTTAAAATGGTCCAGTCCCTGCAATCAGGGATCTGGGCACAATTGCCAACTTGGCATCCAATCAGCATAAAATAACCAAGGACAACTGCAGGCTGCTGTCATGTTTCTTTGCTTTGGGTTAGAATGGTCTTATTGTCAGACTGTACTTTCTTATCATGAATAAAAGAATGATTTCCATTACTTTCTTTTTAAATGCTGAAAAGTAACTTGCAGGTCCCCATCATTTCCTTTATAAGACCCTAGGAATATACACTCTCCAAGTTGGAAAACATTAACAACCACCTACCATTTTAGAGTGTCTTTGTCTAGTCAGCTAAGAACACATGTTTGATGCTTCATTTTGCTTCTAAGAATTTCAACGCATCCATTGATTTGAATCAATTTACTAAACATCCTGTTCGAGTTACTGTGTGCAGTTACCATGGTCAGTGAAACATATTCCTCACCCTCAGGAAATACTGCTGAGCAATCAAGGGCACCAGGTTTAATATAAGGTGCACTTTTCTTGCCTCTCACATTGCATTTTCACAGTGGTGCGGTGGGAATAAAGATGCTAACTGAAGCGCATAGGGGAACCTTCACAGAGGAAATACTGTTTCAGCTAGACTTTGAGGAGAGAGTGAAAGAGCAGGGAGATAACAGAGGAGGAAACAAAGAAAAGCAGGGCAAGCAAAGGGAACAGCATGGCCAACGGCATTCTAGGTGGATGGGGAGTTGTCCAGGAGGTGGAGGAGTGGCAGAGTGCACTTGGAGCTAGTCTGTGGAGGAGTCCTCCCCTTTGACCACAGGAGATGTAATCTGAATTACACGTCAAGGAGGCCAGACTTAACCAGGGGATTTGGGGAGCCCTGGGGAGAAGCAGAGAATACTGAGGGTTGGAAAAGACCTTAGACATCAGTGCTTCTCAGCGGGGGTCCTAGGGAGGGTGACACTTTAGTGACCTCATGCAGGTGGGGTCCCAGGGAAGGTGATGCTTTAGTGACCTTGTGCAGGTGTCTTTCAGTCATGGCTTCTCCCTCAAAGGCTGGACAAACCCATCTAAGACCATTTCAAACCTGCTCCGCTGTGAGTTGAATGGAATACTTCTCTAAAAGTAGTTTGTAAATTGTAGTCCTATCTTCTGAGCACTAAATTTTGGTCCGATCCTGGTCAATTCAATGATTAATTGTGCTTCGTAAGAGGCATGTATTTAAGAATGACAGGTTGAAATGTATGTGTCGAGATGCAGGTGTTCCCTATGCATCTGCTGTGACAACATGCTGTTTATGTTATCATGTAGCCTTGTTCACAGAGAAGAGTCAAAGTCACGGGTCCCTGCTTTTGAGGTGATCCCTTCACATTGTCTCTCCCTAGGTGACTCCTGGGGTCACCAAGTTTTGAGACACAGTCATTTCACTTACAGTGACTCTAACCTCTAAAAACTAGTGGCTGCAGCCTTTAGTGACTGGGAGAGGGAGATTCCCTGGCCATTCTTGCCCTTCATTCATTCAGCAAATAGTTTTTGAATATCTGTTTTGTGTCAGGGATGCCAGTTCTAGGTACTGGGGATAAATTGGTGAACTAACCAGGTGATAATCCCAGCCCACAGGGAGCATTTTTCCTGATGAGGGAAAGAGAGAGGCAGGAAGAAACAATACATAAAATAAATACATGAAATAAATGGTATGTTGAATGATTTATGCTATGGAGAAAAATAAAGCAGGAAAGGGAGCTAGGAAGTGCTGGCACCTTTACTGAAGTGTGTGTGTGTATTGACATTCAGTTTCTAATAGAGTGGTGAAGGAAGGCACCGTTGAGAAAGCAGCATCTGAGCAGACCCCGGAGGAGGTGATGGATAGGTAAGCTAAGTGTATATGCGAAAAACATTCAGGCAGAACAAGAGCCAGAGCAACAGCTTTGCATGAGGAGCACACCTGGTGTGTCCAAGGAGCAGCAAGTCACCCAGTGTGGCTGGCGCTGCAGGCATTGTGGGGAGCACAGCAGATGAGCCTGCAGATCAGGTGTGGGAGGGCCCGAGGCTTCACCTTTGACCCGGAGTAAGGAGTGAGAGGGGAGCACTGGGGGATGAGAAGATGTGAGCAGAGGAGCATCAAGTATGTCCCCGAACAGAGTTGGTGACAGGAGACCAAATACTTTTGAATCTCTCAAGATTTTCCATTAGTTTGTTTTATCCTTTAATTTCAGGCCAGCGGATATTATTCTGGTTTTAGAAGTCTAGGGAAAGACAAATCCCCAACATACCCTCTCTTTGCCTTCAGATTAATATTATTAAATGGCATGTCATTTTGGGAAGTGCCACTCCATTAAGGAAATGATGTATTTTTCCAGGAGAAATACTCTGAACATGACTGGTATTCAAAGGTTACATTCCTATAGTGCATTAAAACTTCTCCTACCTTCTGCTCAGAGCCATCTTCCATGTTTGTTTTCGAATAGCTTAAGACAGCATGTTCCAGGAGCACACTCACAGGCCATGATCTGGAATTCCTCTGCCCACAGAACTCCAAAGAAATTCTCATAGCACCTGTGTATGAGTGGACACAACTTTCTCTTGAGACCCTTCATGAACTTTTCAACTCGTGTCCGAAACACCTCTGAAAGATCAAAAGACTTTGCTCAGAGGAAGTACGCCACAGGAATGGGCGAAGTTGAACTGTTAAAAATTTTGGCTGTATTTTATCAAAATAAACACAATCCCACATACTTTTTCAGAAGTTCTGCTACTCTTGGGGTTTGGAAGTTCTCTGCTGTATGTTTGGGTCACAGACTCACTGCAGCTAAGTTCCCTTTTAGTTTTATAATCCTCTTGGTCTCTGATTTTGATTCTGTGCTCTTCAATATTTCCATCCGAGTTTTAAAGACATGAAAGGCATTTTGATCAAAGTTGTGGTTATGACAAATCCAAGAGGAATAACTAATTCTCTGGAGGATGATTTCAGAGCAAACATTAAAAGGATGAAATCTGACCAGTCTGGGCAATGTGGTGAAACCTCCTCTTTACCAAAAATACAAAAAATTCCCTGGGCATGGTAGTGCGTGCCTGTCTTCCCAACTGCTTGGGAGGCTGAGGTGGGAGGAGCGCTTAAGCCCAAGAGGTGAAGGTTGCAGTGACCTGAGATCATGCCACTGCACTCCAGCCTGGGTGACAGAGTAAGACCCCATCTCAAAAAAAAAAAAAAAAAAAAGATAAAATATAACAGAAGTAAAAGTAAATGTTTGTATTTGGATTATTATAGAGAGGGAAATCTGTGTTGTTAGAGTAACTTGATTTCGGTGTAATTCATGACAGTCTGTCCACAGTGGGTGTATGTTAGCTAGTTATGCATAGCATCCTTTATTAGTTGCACAAAAACCTATTGTATTCTCAAGGAGAAGGAGCAGGATTATAGGAGTATAACCTCAGAAGGAAGTATAACCTCACATACAAAGAACAGTTAAAGGAGCAATGCATATTTAGTTTAGAAAAGAGAAATTTGGGCAAACTTAATAGTTGCTCTGGTCCATATGTCTCTAAAGGAGAAATCCAACCAATGGATGAATAGAAGTTTCAGAGCTGAAATTTAACAGTTTGAATTGTCAAACAAAGCAATTAGCAACCTCAAAAATTAGTCACTCACAACACACTTTCATGTTAGAAGTAGCACTTTTACTTCACATCTTCTGATGATCAGTCCAGCATTCTCTGTGCTACACCACATTGCTCAATCGCTTTGTTCCTCCTTAATCTTTTTTTTTTTTTTTTTTTTGAGGATGCACAGGAAACATTCAATAAATTCAAGAGGAATTCAGCCTCACAAATTAGGAAATATTGAGAAATCATTCATCATGTAAAAACTGGATATAAAAAGAAACCTTTCCTTTGGAGATAGCCTCTTCAAAAAATAAAAAAATAAAAACCTACAGCCAAGCCGATAAAATGGAGCACATATCTCAGCAGAATTGCAGACAGTTATGCTGGTATTACTACTTTTAGTTGGTGTTTTGCTGGACCTTGAAATCAGTCCAGTAAAGCAAGAAAAAATATATATAGAGAGATAAAACCTAACAACTAAAGTGGAAAAATAAGAGCCATTATTTACAGATTATGTGATTGCCTATGTTAAAAGGGAAAAGAATAATATTAAGTACTTTGGACTGAACAATAACTCCCAAAATTCGTATGTTGAAGTTCCAAATCCCAGTGTGACTGTATGTAAAAATAGGATCTTTAGGAAGTATCATGAAATTATGTTGAGAGATGGCAGGGAGGAGACAGAGAGAGGAGAGAGGAAAGAGGAGAGAGAGAGGAGAGAGAGAAAGAGAGAGAGACAGACTGACCAACCTATTTGTTGGTCTCCATCATGTAAAGACATGAGGAAGTGGGCATTTACATACCGGGAAGAGAGCTCTCACCGGAAGTTGACCATGCTGGCACTCTGATCTCAGACTTCCAGCCTCCAGAAATATGAGCATATAAATTTCTGTTTTTAACCTCATTTATTTAAAATTAAATGAATTTGTAAGCCATTTGGTCTGTGGTATTTTGTTATGGTGGCCTGAGCTCATTAAGGCAGATTTCGGTACTGAGAAGTGAGGTATTGTAATTAAAAACAAAGAAACAAAAAGCTAAAAATGTGAAGCAGCTTTGAAACTGACAAATGAGTAGAGGCTGGAAAAATTCTGATGTGCAAGCTAGAAATAAGGTTGTTAAGGGTGATTCTGGTGAGGTGTCATTGGGGAATGAGGAACATGCTATTGGGAAATGAAGAAAAGACAACCCTTGATATGAAGTGGTGAAGAACTTGGCAGAACAGTATTCTAGCATTTTGTGGAAGGTAGAGCTTGACAGAGATAAAATTAGGTATGTATCACTAAGACCTGTAATTAAAGTGTTAAAGTACACAGGAAATTTCATTCTTCCTGACTGCTTACAGGAAAATGCAAAAGAGGAGACTTGAATTGCAGAAGAAATTGTTGAGGAAAATGGAACCAGAGCTTGGAGATTTGGAAAATTCTCAGCCTATCCATACTGCAAAAATTAGAAAACTTGTGCTGAAGAGAATCCTGAAAGTGTGGCTGAACAATGATCTGATAAAGAGATCATGAATGAGATTCATAGACTATATCAGCCATCTTAACAGAAATGAGGAGAGAGACTGGATTATACTAGAAGACACACTGCCACTGAGACTGTGCCACCTAAAATAGGCATACAAGGCAGAACAAGCAAGGCCGTCACAGTTCTTAGATTTTATAAGAAGGGGACACAGAAATAATCGGCTGTGAAAGTTTACTGGCAGTTATGGATGCTTTCATTCCTGCCATGCTCTGCAGGATCTGAGGGAACAGAAGAGACCTTTGGAGGAGCATCTTTTAACAATCCACCTCTGGGGCTTACATCATCTTGGCTCCTGGTAAATTTTGACATGAATGTGCCACACTGGCAGCTACTAACCAACAGGGGCTGGGACCAGTCTGCGTGATTTATCTCATACAGAACTTGTTAATGCTATGATCTTAGGAATCTAATCACCAAGGTGAGGCAGCCTGCAGTACCGACCTTACCATCCATGACCCTTCTTCACAGGTGCCCAGACTCAGGCAACCATGAAGGAGTTGTATTCAGAACCTGTAGGTTTAATTTCAGACCCTCAGGCTGGCATCTAAGACAAATCCATGAGCCGTTAAACCTCAAGGCATTTAGGACAAATCTGATAATCTTTGGTGTTATTGCCAGTAATTAAAGATGGCAACCGATGGGCTAAATGATAACACTCATACCCTTACATTCATAGGGTTTCTCTGCAGTGTGAATTCTTTCATGTCTACTTAGGTGTGAGGAAACAGCAAATGCTTTCCCACATTCTTTACATATGAAGGGTTTCTTTCCATTATGAGTTCACAGGTGAACATTAAGGCGTAAGGAATACAGAAATGCTTTGCCACATATCTTGCATACAAAGGGCTTTTCTCCACTATGGATTTTAAAATGTTTACTGTGACGGGAAGAAGTAATGAAGGTCTTCCCACATTCACATTCAACACATTCATAAGGCTTCTCTCCTGTGTGAATTCTTGTATGTTGAATAAGGCTTGTGGGCATAGTGAAGGCTTTCCCACATTCCTTATACTGATAGGATTTCTTTCTACTGTGACTTCATATGTGTGTAGAAAGGCCCGAGTACCGAGCGAAGGCTTGGCCACATTCCTTACATTCATAGGGTTTTATTCCAGTGTGGGTTCTTACAGGTTCAATAAAGTTGATTTGATCTAGTGAAGGCTTTCCCACAGTATGTACACTTGTTGGTTTTATTCCAGTGTGAATTTGAATGTGATTATTAAGGCATGAGGAATTTCTAAAGGATCTTCCACATTCTTTACGTTCAAAGGACTTCTCTCCTTTATGAGTTTTCACATGTGTATAAAGTTGAGAAAAATTAGTGAAGGATTTCCCACATTTCTTAGTCTTTTTGGATTTCTTTCCTGTATGAACTGTTACACACTGCTTTAGGTGTGAGGAAGCTGTGATGGCTCTCCCACATCCTGAAATTCACAGTTTCTCACCAGTGTGGATTTCTGTGTGATTATCAAGGCTCACAAAATACTTAAAGTCTTTTCCACATTCCTTGCATTTGTAGGATTGTCTTGCATTGAGAATTTCAAGATGTACAGTAAAGCCTGCAGTTAGAGCAAAGATTTTTCCACATGTATTTAATTTGGAAAGTTCCTGTCCAATAGAAGCTTCCTTGTGCACACTGAGGACATCTTTTCCATAACAATTACCCTGAGAAGTGTTCCCTTCATTCTGAGCTCTCACGTGTGTCTTAAGGCAAAACTGTTCACTGAAGACCTCTCCACAATTCTTACAGTCACAGAGTTTCCATCCACTGTAGGCTCTTGTCATTCATATCCCATTGAATATTTGATTCTTCAAAAAACCCTGCTGAAGTGATGACCATTTGGTTCTAGGATGTATTTCCCTTTCTGACAACCATTTGCCAGGTAGTCCACCACCATCCTTTCTACCTTTGTCTTTTCTTCAAAAGGGCAGATTGGTTCCCCAGAAAAAAACCCATGGGACAAATCAGTGGCTGCCATCCTCTGAAGCTGATGGTGCAATGTGCTTCAGTGCTCCCTTCCTTGATGCCAAGATCGCCTCTGGGCAGCCTATGAATCTAGGTGGATAGAGGCAATCTCCATTCCTCTTTGTACAGGGTTATTTGCGGTCCACAGCTGGGGTGGACTCCACCATCATAAAGGCAAAACCACACTGACCAAGTGGAGCCAGTGCTGGAAAAGCTGTTCCTCCTTAATCTTATTTCTAGGATGCAGTATCATTTCAGAAAATCTATACCATCCATCACAGTTTGCACTCTGATTATCAGACTGAAACTTCACAGGATGAGGATGTGCTTTTGTGTTTTAGAGAGACTTTACAAATTGGGATTTCTTTTATTACCATTTGTTCGTATTTTTAAGTCACATTTCAGCAAACTGGTGATTTTGTGGTTTGTTACAGGTGGAAAATAAATTGATTTACTATGTTCATGATGACAGCGAGAAGCTTCATGACAATTCACCATCTTTGCAAATAGCTCAGAGCTTGGAAAACAGTCTTCCCCAAACTCTTTTTGTGACTGTTGAATCTGTAAATGATGACGCTCCGGTGGTAACAGCCAATAACATCCTTCAGGTAAGTGCTACCTGCTTTTGACTTATCGTAAGACCCTGAGGGCTACCAATTTGATTTTCATTTATATTATTTCTAATGATAAATAGTAAGATGTATGACTGTATATATAGTTGACAAGTTCCCACCGGTTTTAAATAAATATTACTTATTACTTGGGTGTTCTGCTGGGTACTATTGGGAGACGAGAAGGAATCACAATGAGTTACCTTCATATTCTGTTTCATAAGCAGCACCACCCTGAGGCATGGCTGTTTCAAGGCAGGTGAGGGAGGTGCATGCATGTGGGCAGCCTCTGCCAGGCTGGCAGCATCGTGGTTAAGCGAACGGCTCTGTAGTGGATGGATAGATCTGGGGATGAGCCCTGGCTCCCCAGTATTAGCTACGTGACCTTGGGCAAGTTACTTAGTCTGCTAATTTGCTCTCATATGAGTGGGGGGAAATGGAGGCAGAGCTGTGCAGATTAAATGATAAAATGATGTGAAGCTCTCATGCAGTGCTTGATGCATGGTTAAGGCTAAATGATAACTCTTATTACTAAAAAAAATGCTCCAAGGCCATATCAGTTTTTGGGTAAAATAAGGCCACTACTGAGTCATGGGACAGTATTTTTCTGGTTCTGGGAGCCTCAGTCTCCCTTTGCTGTCAGATGATCCCCCAGGGCTACTTCCCAAGTGCTCACAGTAAGTACCTCTTGGTTGTGCAAGGTGTCTGCCATTTTACACCTCTCCTGAGCAGGAGCCCTGAGGTGATAGCTGCTGCTGTGGCTTTTGTTGCCCACACAGAGAGGATGATGTGCTGGAAGCCTCCTGACACCAGTGGCTCCATTCCCTGCCACAGCAGCACTACCTGCTACACCAGCACCACCAGCATTGAAGCTGGCAAACCCTTCCATGCCAATTTACACTCAAGTATCCAAAAACTTCCATTTAATAGATTTTCGTGGTTTTCATGTACCCTTTCTTGCTGTCTCTTCTTCTAAGAACCTGTGCATGAATCCATAAGACTGGCTTGAAGAAAAACTGTAACTAATACAATAAGTGCTCAAAAAGTAAGTATTTGCTGTAATTATGTGCCAGGTACTTCTCTAAGGGCTTAAGCCAGCTGAGATATGTGCTACCATTTGTCTTGTTGGACAGATGAGGGAACTGCATGACCGCTGAACAACAGGCTGAGAATGGAAGGACAGCATGGAAGCCTGATGGCTCCTACATGCCTTTGTCCATGATCTCCAGCAGTGCCTAACGCAGAGTAATCAGGAAATATTTGTTGAAGGAATGAATGAATGGAGATATAAACCATCAATTCCCCCAGCACTGGTCCATGTTTTCTAGACCAGGTTTCTATCTTGACTCTCTTCCTTTAGTGTGACTGTGTTTCTGGGAGAAGCCTTAGCCTCTCACACAAATGAGCCCATAGTGGGCTCATTCATCAAGTATGTCAAGACATGGGAATTTGAATGTGTTCAACTTGAAATTTGGTTGAGATGAATGTTCCCACATACATATTTGGCAATTTCAGCCTTGTTTATACTGCTCATGAGGGTCAATAGTTAATAATAGATTATTTAGAAGGTCAGAGGAAGTTGTATGGTCAGAGGTGCAGAAAAGGTGGATGTGAGAAAGATTTTATGGTTCTGTCTGGCAATGGTGCCTCCCTTTGGGTGATGGAGAGCTTGAATATGTGGTGGGGCTTTTTTGTTATCACATTGACTGGAAGATGCTACTGTATTTAATGCCTGAGGGCCAAGGATGCATACTATTTTCAATGTATGGGCTAATCCTACAAAATGAAGAAATGACCCACCCGAAGCGTTGATAGTGTCCTGTTGAGAAACAGTCCAGGAAGAACTTGGGAATTACAGTACACAGGCCCCATCAGGCTTGCTGCCTGCTTGTTTGCATGGCCTACAAGCTGAGAATGGTTTTTATAGATGAACATTTGCAATCAATTTAATTATAGGAAACATTAACTTTGAAGCTCATGTAAGCAAAATGCTTTCCCTGAAAAAAGAATTCCATTCTTCTCAGTAGTAGGCGTCTATTACAAAAACAAATTACATTCAATTATTATTATTATTATTTTGAGATGGGGTCTTACTCTGTCAGACAGGCTGGAGTGCAGTGGCATGATCCCAGCTAACTGTAACCTCCACCTTTCAGACTCAAATGATCCTCCCACTTCAGCCTCCTGAGTAGCTGGGACCACAGGCACATGCCACCATGCCTAGCTAATTGTTTTTTATTATTTTTGATAGAGGTGGCCCAGTCTGGTCTCAACTCCTGAGTGCAAGTGATCCTCCTGCCCCAGCCTCCCAAAGTGCTGGAATTACAACTGTGAGCCGCCACACTTGGCTCAATTATTATTATTATCATTTGAATTTTATCGGTAAAAAATTTGTGAAAACACTTTTTTCTTGTTATGTAAGTACCCATAAAATATCCTCTGTTTTGTCTCATGGCCCCAAAAGCCTAAACTTAGTTCTGGTTTTTCATAGAAAATATTTGCCAGCCCACATATATACCATGGAATACTATGCATTCATTAAAAAAAATTAGTTAATGTCCTTTGCAGGGACATGGATGAAGCAGGAAGCCATCATTCTCGGAAAACTGACACAGGAACAGAAAACCAAACACTGCATGTTCTCACTCATAAGTGGGAGTTGAACAGTGAGAACACACGGACACAGGAAGGGGAACATCACACAGCAAGGCCTGTCGGGAGGTGGGAGCAAGGGGAAGGAGATCATTAGGACACATATCTAATGCCTGAGGGGCTTAAAACCTAGTCGACAGGTTGATGGGTACAGCAAACCACCATGGCACATGTATACCTATGTAACAAACCTGCATGCTCTGCACATGTATTCCAGAACTTAAAGTAAAAAAAAAAAAAAAAAAAGAAAAGAAAATATTTGCCAACCCTTGCTATAGACCAGCACTATCTGGTAGAACTTTGTGTGGTGATAAAATGTGGTATCTGTGCTTCCAATACAGTAGCCACCAGTCACATGCAGTTGGAAAGTAGTTGAAATAAGACTAGTATGATTAAGGAATGAAATTTTAAATTTTACATAATTTAAGTAGTTTACATTAAATTTAAATAGTCTCATCTACCTAGTGGCTACTGTATTGAACAGTAGCATTCTAAACAGTAAGGGATGGGGCAGATTCTGGTAGGCAGAGGCAAGAATGTGTTCAAAACTACATTTACAGGGCAGGGAGAAAACTAACCCACTAGAATCAAAGATCCATGTTTCACAGCATAGGCTGGAAATGAGGGCCTCGGATTCTAGGAAATGATTTGGATGATTTTGTAGCCATGGGAGAACATGCAGATATATTCTATCTGTGTGGAGTGGCTGAGGGAACATAGAGCTTCCAAAGCCACTTTACCCTCATAATGTTTTAAAAAAGAAAAGCATGATATTGTTTTCATCATTTGAGCAATTTTCTCCCTTTCCTTCAGACAGCCTTTCATCCTTTTCAGTGTGATCCCAGATTGACTTTTAAAGTACATCTGCATTTATCCTTCCTCCCTCTGTTTCCGAAGTTCATTACCATCATGGCTAAAGAATAAGAAACCAATGTAAGTCTCTGAGTGGCCATGTGGCTGGATTTAGTTTTGACAGTGTTGCCTAATAGCCACTGATGTATCAGGTTGGTGCCAAAGTAATTGCAGTTTTTGTCACTGAAAATAACGGCAAAAACCACAATCACTTTGGCACCAACATAATAGATCAACTGATCTAAAATAAACACATCTATGTATTGTATATTCTATACAATATTTTCATATGTATTTATAAATGTGTAATGCATATGCATATACCAATATGATATAATATTTTTTATGTATAATCTCTCTGTTAAAAAGAAGACCAAATGTTATCCCTAAACTTGTTTTACAGGTGAGTAAACTAGAACCCAGGGAGTAGTGTGCAGCCTAAGGTGCTGTAACTGGTTGGTTGTAGGGGTCTCCTGACTTCTAGTCTGAGAATTCTGTGACCCTGCTTTCTTTACTGTGCTTTTCTGGGGGGGGCTGTTGTGGAGGAGTTAAAAAATGGACCATTTTAACTAACAAAATAATGGTTAGGGCTAGTATTATTCTAACCCAATAGATCTCAAAGGTTATTTTCTAAGTGGCAAGGATGATCTAGACCACCAAGCTACAGATTGGCACAGCAGATGCACCATCTCTGGGTGGTGGTGATACAAACAGGAAAACAGTCTTTGGTGAGAGTGGTGGCCACATAGGTAACAGGGAGAGACAGAATGACAGCAGGGAGAATAGCGAAGAAATACGAAGCAGTAAACCATTGACCTTAATTTATAAAGCACCCTAGGGCCAATTAAAAGATTGTGCAGGCATAGCCAGGAACCCCCCAGAGGCTATGTAACTAGTGCACTTTACAGGGTTAAAAATTGTAAGGGTTTTTATGTGTTCAAAACAATTGGATCTAGAAATAGGCTTTTTAGTGCTTTTAGTTATCTTAGAGCTTGATTGATTATTCAGTCTTTATATTTTAAGTGAAAAATTAATAGTGTTTTTACCTTAAGAACTTGTCACATTATCGTTTGACTCCACAGTATGGCTCAGGTAATCTGGGATGGTCTGTTCCAGTTGGTCACAATTTAGGCTGCCCCACTGTTTTCAGCCATATCTCCCCACCCCACAGATTCATGTTGTAGTAATGCCTCCTGAACTCTCTCTGCAAAGTGATCTGGGAAATAGGTTGGCAGCTACAACGAGGAATTTTAGGTGTCAATTGTTATTAAATACAGTTATAGAAGTTTACATTTATTGTGTGCTTCCCCAGTACCAGGCCTCTTCCGTAACTGGCGTCATTTTCACAGCCCTCTAAGGAAACGTCTATGATTCATAACCTTACTTATACTGCAGGAACACTGAGGCACAGAGAGGTAAAAAGGAGGCGTGGACTTGATGCTAAGTCTGTTTGAACCTGACATTTTGCCCCCACATTCTGACACTTTTCCCTGCTCCTCTCGACTGACTCAAGCTCTTTCAATGCATCCAGTTGTCAGGGGGTGTCTTCATTAGCAAGAAAAAGAAAAGTACCACAGCTGCTGCGCCTCTTGCTTCTACTGAAGTGGCTTTTATGGGATAGAGCTGTAGCAGTTGTTATCAGCATGTATGGGTTTACCCGGGAGCCTCAGTAGAGGCTTTGGGCATTTGGCTACATGGTACAGAATTGCAGGATGAGAGAGACGCAAGAGAGGGAATAGGGAGGTTGAGATGTAGAAAGATACTGGAGAAGTGCTGGAGTTGACCAATGAAGGAGAAAACCAAAGGATAAGTAGTAAACTCTTAGGCCTCTTTAGGAATTGAAGCTCCATTTTGGGCTTGGCTTTCAGTTCCTAAGTCTCATATGATGCACCATCAGCTTAATATCAACTTTACGATATTAAATATACCTGTCAAATTAGGATGTTCAGAAACGTTAACACGTGAGAGGGAAAATATGTACCCTACACTTTGTCTCTGTCCTTCCTTGGAATTAGGGAGAAACAGTCTCCATCAGACACTGCAGGGTTGCTTCAAGGGTCTGCCCAGACCGCCTCTCTCCAACCTTGATATAAGGGTGTTTTCTCTCAAGGCAAAAAGAAAGACTAACTGTGGCCGAGGACTGTTTCCTTTATTCTTACCTTATTCCCTGGATAGTCTGGATCCAGTTCAGGAAGTGCATGACTTCCCAGTTTTTGAAGGATGTGTCATTCAGTGCTGGCTCTTTCTGAGTTTATTCATTTATTTATCAGTATAGAAAGTTGTTCCTTACCTTGAAGGTTTTGGATTAAAATTGGGAGAATGGAGTTTAGGGTTTGTAAACTGCTCATGTGAACTTCAGCAAAATATCTCTGGGCATTACTTGCCTTAATAGCAAAACCCCGGGGATGGGGTATTGTTTTACTTGGTGATCTCTCAATCCCTCCCAGTTCTAATGCCCTATGAGTCTATGGCTGTAAAGCTTGTTGATATTCTCTGGTTGAAGCTGGACTTAGACAGATGGAGAAGCAGTAGAGCCGTCATTTTACATTGGATAGACTCACTTTAGTCTAGACTAGGTGGAGGTTTTACATTTCAGATGAACCATTTCCCTTCTCTTTGACAAGCGTACAAATAGTTTTGGTTTTAAAGTCAGTGTGTCTAACGTCTCAAGGTGACTAGGTGCTACTGTGGGACACACTAACTAGCCATGTAAAGATGTAGAAGAAGTTTTGGGAGGACTTTCTTGATTTTTTCTTAAATGAAAGAAATCCAAGAATTTGTTTCTCGAATTCTAAGCAATGGTCATGGCGTGCTAAATGAAAGTCTTCCCAAACCAAGGTGTTTTAGCTTATTTGCCAAATAATTTTTTGTTTGTTTAAATTATGACTATTGTGAATAATGACTTTTGGGATTTTATTGATTTTTAGTCATGTGGTACACAATTTAGTTAGACGGCTTCCCTTTAAGTGTGGGTGTGTTACCTCCTCTGGGAAGGTAGCCTAGTTAGACTACGGCTCCCCAAGCTTCTAGATGTGATACTCTCAAAAGAGACCTTCTCTAACCACCCCAGAAGAAATAGCATCATGCCATCCTTTATCCCTGGACTCTTATTTATTATTATTTTTTTAGTGCCAACCACTCTCTGGTATTAAACAAATAAGCAAATCTGTTTTGTGTCTCCTCCCATAAATGTAAGCACCATTTGGAATGGGCTTTATCTGTCTTTTCCCTGTGGTGTCCTCAGTGCGTGGCATGGTATCTGGCACATTATGGAGGCTCAACAAATACTGAGTGCCTAATGCCTTCATGGAGCTTATGTTCAGTAGGGAAGACAATACAATTATTTTATAAATGGAATAAGATCTGCTCTACTCTTCAGTAAAGCACTTGAGGAGATAGAGAATGACTTCAATTAAAGAATACTGAGACTACAGAGATGGTAGTCAGGGAAGGTCTGTTCAAGGCGTGGAGGCTTGTGTGTGGGTGGCTTCGAAGATCTCCCCCACTGATTTGCAAGGACTCATAGGATTTAGCACACTCATGGCTAAGATTTATTACCATGAATAATGTGAAGCAAAATCAGCAAAGGGACCCAGCACATGAGGTGAAGTCCAGAGGAAACTGGGTCAAGCTCTAAGAGTCCTTATCCAGGAAAGTCACCTAGGATGCACTTAATCCCTCCAGCAACGAGTTGTCATGACACATGCAAAGTGTTGATACAGGGGAAGCTCATGAGATACTGAGTGCCCAGGATTTTTATTGGGAGCTGGTTAGGTACACACGCTCTGCTTAGTATGTACCCAAATCCTTGACCCCTAGAAGGAAACAGGTGTCCAGCATAAACCACATGATTTATACAAGCAGTTTAGACACAGCGAGCCTCCCTTATAATTTAGGGAAAGTTTTATATCAGCATGGGAAACTTTTTAATAGCTAAGTTCCCAGACACCAGTGCAGTGCCAACCTTGTGAGCAGGGCTTTCTCAGGACAGGCAGCCTTCAGCCTGTGAGTGAACTCTTTTCTGAGTAAAGATGGGAAGCTGGGGGAGGGTGATTAGACTGGGAAGTGAGGAGTTATAGGAATATTAGAAGGAAGAGCACTTGAGGCAGAAGAATGATCAAGGGCAAAGACAGTGAGTCTGGAGCGTGTTTGATGACATGCAAAGCTCATGTGACTGGAGCAGATGGAGGGAGGAGGAGAGTGAATAGATACCTCTCCATGGTGAGAGTTGATTTCTGGGCATAAGGACCCCCCAACGCCAGACAGTTTTGTTCCACAGGCCTTTCAGAGATAATGACAGAGAAGCAGGCCAGCACTTATTGAGCCCCTGCTAGGAGTCAGGCTCATTTCTAAAAGTATCACATAAGTGGTTAAATGATTTCTCATGTAATTCTCTCAACGACTCTTGAAATAAAACGAAGACTGCAACAGACTTGGGGCACAGAAAGGTTAAGTCACTTGACCAAAGTCATATGGTTAGAAGAGTGGGTGGGTCTTGTGGCCAGGTTGTCTTTGTCCAGAGCCCCCACTCTGCTATCTACAATGGGAATGCTCTGTAATAGCATTTTAAAACTGCAGGTTGCAACCTGTGGAGTGGGCTGTGAAATTAATTGAGTCAGAACCAATTTTTAAAAAAATTAAATAGAATGGGTAGTATCAGAATGTGTTGTGTATAATGAGGGTAAATATTGTTTTTGTGAAAATTTCACTTGATATATATAGAGTTTTAAACACACACACATACGAATATACATATGTATACTAAGTTGCTTTGTAAAATGTATTCTTTAGTTTTGGTATTAATGAAAAAACATTGTAAGCCACTGACCTAGCAAAGCTAGATTCTTTTACAGATATGAATCACATTTTTTTCATCGCTCCTCCTGTTTCTGGGCTAATCTGTCCTTTTATGGGATTGAGTCAAGTCCCAGAAGTTCATCAACTGGAACTACTATCCACCAGGACACTCGAAACTGTACTATAGGGTAATGCTAGAGTTGACACAGCCTATAACAACCCCCAAGTCCCACTTTATCAGGATACGTCACCGCATGTAAGAGGGCTCTGTGTTCTAGTTGGGAGTCAGATTGTTTCCCTCAGCTTTGAAGTCTCCTTGTGACTTCTCAAGGTCCCAGCCCTGCCTGCAGGTTAACCCTGCCTGCCCTTGACCCTGACCCTCTGCCTTGTTCATTTCAGCAGGAAAGGAGATTGGGATGGAAGTACCAGCGACACTGTCTGCAAATCTGGCAGATCCACTTTATATACTGCTGTTGTGGTCCAAAGTTATGAAGGAAGAAAAATAATACATTATGAAATTTTAAATATTCCAAGAAAAAGGGATGTAGATGAGGGTATATAATCACAGTGTTGCTTTCTTTGTGTCTATAGTATAATGTGAATGAAATTGCTGTCAGGATTTTAGAATGATGAAGTCTTGTGCACTGAAATTTTATGATATAATCACAATGGCTATTACCAATGTCAACATAATTTAGACTTGATGAATAAGAGCCAAGAGGCATCCAGGAATTGGCCTCGCTGATTTTGATAGCCTGTGTAGGCAATTGATGACATTTAAGACATCCTTTTAATTTCTGCCCCTCATTTTTTTATTGGAGTGTGGTTTCTCTTTTATCCACTAGAATGTATAATAACAATGGCAAATGAGCATAGAAACTTTCCTGAAAGACTGTGTGTATTGATCAATTGCAGACTGTTCTCATAAGTTGATAACCTTTAACATTATTAAATAATTTTCACACATCAGGTGTGTTTACTTTTTTTGTGAAAGCTAATAGATAAAGCGTATGCATTTTATCAAAATAGTAGAGCCACGAGGATGCAGTTTTCAATAACGTAGTTTCTCCAAAGTTATGGTTACGAGTTACTTCTTTCCAGGCAAAGTTTTAAACTTAGGAGAGTATTTCAGACAGTGACATTTCTTATTTCTGTATTTCAGAGCATATCAAACAGTAATAATAACAACCATTTACATGGTCCATTACATGATCCTAACAATAGTTATTACTTACATCATACTTACAATGCCTGGCATTGTTCTATGCACTTTACATTTACCCAGTGAATCTTCAACAACTCTCTGAGATATGATTTTTATTTTAAAGATGAGAAATTTGTAGGCTTTGACACTTCTCCAAGGTCCAAAGCAGAAGGGCTGCTGGTGGCAGCAAGTGGCAGAGCTAGAATGCGAGTTGGAGCTGGAACCACAGTGTTCTCCCACTTCTTCCTTCATAGTTAGCCAAGAAGCTCAAGGACCTGGTTAAGTACAGAAAGAAAGTATTGCTCTTATTCTAATTTTAAGGTGGAATTAAAGATCAAGAGGTTATTTGCCCAAAATAAGAAAATTAGTGGCGGAGTCTGGGGCAAAGGCAGTTATGCAAATGCAAATGTGATCAAGTCTTCAGATTCAATGCTGTTTCTCACTTTTCAAATAGCATGTTCTCAAGACATTCGGATTATCCTGCATGATGACTCACTCTCCCTACTTGTCATCTGGGCCTGGAGGAGGTGGCAAGAAAGTCTGTCTGCAGCCTAAGTGGGAGAAAGAGGTGGGAGCGTGGGGGCAGAGTTGCTGATAACATCTCAGACTCTGGGGGGAGTTCATAGCCAGCAATCTGAATGTTAACCTCTGTGTCCCACCATTTCAGACACACTTCTTTCTCCTGACGAAGTAAAACATTTCCTTAAGCCACGGGGCTTTCGGCTGGTCTCCAAGGTCATTCGATGGTACAAGAAATCATTTGTGTCCCAACAAACTGGAATTGGGAATTGGAGTTAGACCATCTTGGGTGAATCCTTTGCATTTTACTCTGAAATATATTCTACTGAGTATTTTTGTATTCAAATACGATCAGTGAATTTTGTGCATGCCTGATAAAACATGTTTTGTCCACAAGGGGGCTTCATTTTCCTATTTTTCAAGTTTCTCTTTCAGTAATACTATACATTTTGTTTTGTTGATTTTATACTGAAAATAGAACCATTTGCTTGCTTTTGAGAAATACTTGTCATCACTAAAGGAGCTTTGAGAGCTGGGCAGAGTAGAAGAATTAGGGCAGCAAAGTTTGAAATGCCAACTGAAGCTCTTGGGGGACCAACAGTGGGAGAGTGAATTCATGAGCATTTCACATCCCTCGTATGAAACTCAAAAAAGTCTGGGTTTTTTTTTTTTTTCTTGAGACGAAGTCTTGCTCTGTCACCCAGGCTGAAGTGCAGTGGCACGATCTCGGCTCACTGCAGCCTCTGCCTCCAAAGGTCTGGGCTTTTAAATATTAAGTTTACAACTAGGATTAAATGGGATCATAATTTGGTTTCTAAATGCCACTAACCTCCTCTTAAAGCTAAAGGTCAATTTAAAAATTATTATTCCAGGGTTGTGTTATTTTCTGATATTTATGCTTTGAACCATTCTTTTTTGGGCTTTGGATCACTTTAAAATCTGAATTCAAGTTGGGGGTCCTTGTTTTCCTTCTCCTCGTCTGCCTGAAGTTTCCGTTACCAAGCACTGGGCACTAAATCAGGCCTTACCTGAAGCAATGGGGTCATTAATTGAACTAAATTTGGTTTGAGTGGAAATGAGACCTGAGGTTACTAGATCTTGTTTTGAGTGGCAGGTTTTCCATTTGTTTTGGAAGATGGTATATTTCAGAGGTGAGCGGGAGGGAAAGCAGTGTTCCATAGCAGAGTAGCTACAGTGGAAAACATGCTTCGCCCAGCCTTGGTGTGCATGGCCTTGGAAAAAATGATTGTCTCTACAAGTCACGAGAAGAGAAATGGCAGCACATTTCCAAGTTAGCTGGAGCTCTAGAAGAAATGAGGATGAGATATGCGGATGGATTAAAAAATGTAAAAAGTGAAAAACCAGAATGAGTGGGCTGGGAATTTTGTTAAACGGTCCAACTTGTACATTTTATTATAGCCTTTCCGTGGGCTTAAATGAAGGCCAAAACCTTCTTATTTGAACGTTGTATTGATTTGCATTTCTGGTAGCTATTTAAAAGTTGATGTCCTTAGAACTTAGTGCTGCAAAATCTTCAGTGGGCATATTCCAATGTCAAGATATAGGCATGTCCATCAACAACACAATTATTAAACAGATAAACTATTCACCCCAAATTATGGAGGAATGCTGGGAGAGTAAACAACATCTGCAGTACCTGTTATAGAATAGCCTCAGTAACGGCAATAATCACACCCTAAGTGACTTTTTGGAAATAGTAAAAAATCACATCTGTCCTCAAAGCCAAATCTGATGAAGAAGATGGGCCACATAAAGCTAATATTTATTGAATGCTTACTATGTGCCCGGCAAAACAGTTCTAAGCACTTTTCATATATTAAGTCACTCAGTCTATGTAACAGAGCTATAATTTCTAGTTTACTGATGAGGAAATTAAGGCAGAGAGAGGTTAAAAAAATGTACCCAAGGTTATATAGCTAGTAAGCAACAAAGCAGTGACCCAAACCTAGGTAGTCTAACTGGACAGAAACTAAACCAAATATTCTTGAACAACCTGAAAATAATTTTAAAAGAATTTCAAGCAGTGATATTGTTATTGGAAAATGTTATTTTTCAACATAACTACTTTGAGGAGTTAAACATTGGTTTGGCGGTGTAAGTTCGTGTGTGTGTGTGTATGTGTGTGCACATGTGTATATATGTGGAGTATGTGGGTATTTATTTATGCACAATTACTTTATGGTCTCAGCTGTTAACTTTTAAGAAATTAAATGATAATTCACAAAGTATTTTTTTCCTGTGTTATTAGTAGTTGGTGTATTAGAAGGAACCAGAATGGATTGTCTTCCAGCCCCATTATGCCTGATATGAAAACATAGGAATCTTATATACTTTCTGAATTTCCTGTCTCAAATTCTGTTTAGTTATTAGATGATAGGTGGGCTTGGAGTAAGTTATTTCACCAACTGCTCATTCTACTGAGGGAAATGGTTCTCTTTAACTGGAGAGATCATCTATTAAGTCATTTAGGACTGATCTTTTTAATTATATTTTAAGTTCTAGGGTACATGTGCACAACGTGCAGGTTTGTACATGTGCCATGTTGGTGTGCTGCACCCATTAACTCATCATTTACATTAGGTATATCTCCAAATGCTATCCCTCCCTCCTACCTCCTCCCCACAATGGGACCCGGTGTGTGATGCTCCTCTTCCTGTGTCCAAGTGATCTCATTGTTCAATTCCCACCTATGAGTGAGAACATGTGGTATTTGGTTTTCTGTTCTTGCGATAGTTTGCTGAGAATGATGGTTTCCAGCTGCATCCATGTCCCTACAAAGGACATGGACTCATCCTTTTTTATGGCTGCATAGTATTCCATGGTGTATATGTGCCACATTTTCTTAATCCAGTCTGTCACTGATGGACATTGGATTGATTCCAAGTCTTTGCTATTGTGAATAGTGCCGCAATAAACATACGTGTGCATGTGTCTTTATAGCAGCATGACTTATAATCCTTTGGGTATATCCTCAGTAATGGGATGGCTGGGTCAAATGATATTTCTAGTTCTAGATCCTTGAGGAATGGCCACACTGTTTTCCACAATGGTTGAACTAGTTTACAGTCCCACCAACAGTGTAAAACTGTTCTTATTTCTCCACATCCTCTCCAGCACCTGTTGTTCCCTGACTTTTTAATGATCGCCACTCTAACAGGTGTGAGATGGTATCTCGTTGTGGTTTTGATTTGCATTTCTCTGATGGCCAGTGATGATGAGCATTTTTTCATGTGTCTGTTGGCGGTATGCGTGTCTTCTTTTGAGAAATGTCTGTTCATATCCTTTGCCCACTTTTTGATGGGGTTGTTTGTTTTTTTCTTGTAAATTTGTTTGAGTTCTTTGTAGGTTGTGGATATTAGCCCTTTCTCAGGTGAGTAGATTGCAAAAATTTTCTCCCATTCTGTAGGTTGCCTATTCACTCTGATGGTAGTTTCTTTTGCTGTGCAGAAACTCTTTAGTTTAATTAGATCCTGTTTGTCAATTCTGGCTTTTGTTGCCGTTGCTTTTGGTGTTTTAGACATGAAGTCCTTGCCTATGCCTATGTTAGGACTGAATTTTTAAACAAGTTATCAAAAAGCGTAGAAGATGATAAGGTTCTAGCCAGAGAATAAAGAATGACACATATGCTTGGGTATGTGCACATGGTGTTTCTGTGGGTAAGAAAAATATATATAAATACAAATACAGATAGAAATGTGAAAATTGAATTAGTGATAAAACTACTTGTCTTTAGTGTTAGTGAAGTATCCTGTGACTACATGATTAGAGAAACTCAAAACAGCTGAATTCCATCAAATGTGATTTGGTGTCCATATAAACATTTTAAACCCATGTTCAAAACTGAACTACTGATCTTACTCCCCAAATCTACTCTACATTCAGCTTTCCTGATCTCAACTGACGATAACCCTGTCCTCTTTTCTGAGGCCCAAGCCATAGAGTCATTATCACCACCTTTCCTTCTTTCACGCCTCACCACATTGAAATAGTCTGCTGGTTTTGTCTTCAACAGACACCCAGAATTTGGCCACTTCATACCACCTCTGCAACTTCTGGGGCCGCTCTCTTCTGTCATCATCCTTCTCTGGGATGATTGCAGTCACCTCCTAACTGGTCTCTCTGTCCCTACCTTGTCCCTCCCACAGTCTGTTCCTGACACAGAAGCTAAAGGATTCTGTGAAAACATGAGTCTGACCAGGTCACTCCTCACCTAAAACTCTATAATGATCCATCATTGCACTCAAGGAAAAGCCAGAGTTTTTACAGTAGTGTTCAAGACCCCAAACCATATGACAACTTCATTATGTTTCAACTCATCTCCTTTTACTCTTCATCTTGCTTATTCTGCTCCTTCCAACTGACTGATTTCCTAGTCCTCCAACAGGTGAGCCCTGCCTTTGGGCTGTTTCCTCTGCCTGGATGGTCCTCCCCTAGATATTTACGTATTCACTGGCTCCCTCTTCACCTCCTTCCAGTCTTTCCTTAAACTGAACCTCATACTTAACATTTGCCCACTCCTGAGGCCTCCCCTTATCTTGCTTTATGTTTTCTTTTTTCATAGTGCTATGACTTTTTTTGACACCTTATTTAATTCATTTCTTTATTATGCCATTGCTTCTTCTCTGTGTTCCTTTGTCCCTTCCCGCCGGAATGGAGGCGTTTGAGAACAGGACTCTTTTTTTGGTTACCGATGTACTGCAAACACCCAGAACATTGTCTGGAAGATGGTAAATGCTCGATAAATGCTTGATGAATCATTGAATTAAGATGTTTAGGCAATGTGAATAGATTTTAAATGTAATTGGAAAACAGGGACTATTACTCAGATACAATTGTAGATGTATGCTATCAGCACAGCAAACATTGCAAGGTCATAAGAACCAGATATCTGTCTTCTTGTAAGACAGGTAGGACAAATAGAATAAAAAAATATGCAGTGTATGTGGTTTTTATTTCCCCTCAACTATTTAAAAGCTAGTGAAATAATTTGTGTCTTACAGCAATGAATGGACATCCTTAAATAAATCCTATGAGGTAGGTTCTGAATTATCTGAGACCCCATATAGAGTATCCAGCATGTGTCATACACACAAAAGGTGCTTAGTCATCATCAATTTTTGGTGTTTTTCTACATTATACAAATGTACATGCACTTTACATAATGAAATTGGATCAATTATGAATATTATTTCTTTATTGAAACCTCATAAACCTCATAAATTAACTAAACACTACTTCATGCTTTGTATTTCATCTGGCATTTAATTATACATCTGTTTCAAATGAAGAAAGTTCATGCTTTAAAAACTCTGGTGAATTGCTTTGGATTTTAAATCTTTGTGCAAGAGGACAGGATGTCATTGTTATCCAGTTTACTAATGTGATGTGATTGACATTGGTCCTCAAAAGATCTGTGATTCACTTCTTTTTAAGGTGTGGATGAATTCTGTTCACTGAGACGACCGGTGGTGACCTCTGTGCAGAAGATGGGGACTCCTCTCCACAGGACCTGGCCTACTGGGTCACTCCACCCAGCAATGGGCATTTGGCTCTTAAGTCCTTTCCCAGCCAAAGCATTCAGAACTTCACCCAGGCACCAATCAATGAGGGCCAGCTAGTTTTTGTACATTCCGGTATGTTACAGAGAAAAACAATGTGAAACTAAAATGCACTTTAATCAGTGGTTAATGTGATGATCATATGACTGAAAACCACAGGCCATCTAGAAACTCTCCAGGCACTAGACTTTTTAAAAAAGTGACATGTTTTAATAAGGCTAATAATAGCAAACATTAGCATTCCTATAACTCTCATTTGATTTACTCAAATTGTCATGTAAGGTCTGTGCTCAAATATAAGCTTCTCTGAGAGCCTTTTCCTGAACACCACTAAAATAGAATCCCTTCTCTGCCACGTTCCATCCCTTTCCCAGAATACCTGACCTTATAGTATAGATTGAATTGGATATTTGTTTGTTATCTGTCTTTCCCTATAGATTATAAGGGCAGAAACTTTGTTTTGTTCATTGTTGTATCCTTAGCACCTAGCAGTGCTTAATAAAACATGGTAGGTGCTTAATAAACATTTGTTGAAAGAATGAAATAATATTGAACACCTATTACGTATCCAGTTATAAGTTCCAGATGTTAGGAATACATTAGTAAACACCACAAAGAGAAATTTGTTCAATGAATGAATATGTGAATGAATGAATGAATATAACTTTAATTCTAAGAGATCCTGACTTTGAAAGGCCTTTTCTTCTTCCTCCTGTTCATCAGTAAGTCAGTAGGCCAAATGACTGCTGTAAATCTGCTGAAGGTGACCCAGCCCCTCTGCAAGGGTGGCTTGGCTTTGTTTTCAGGCTGCCCTTGTCAGAGGAGAAGCAGGCCATTCCCAGTCTGCAGCACGAATGGGAGGGAGCATGAGCTAGGAGGGTTGGACGAGAAAGTTAAAAAGCCCTGTTTTCAGTTATTTCAAATTATCTTCTTTGAAAATATAGCAAAGAAAATAAAGGTAAAATATCCTCTAAATCCAAATGGAGTCATTTCCTGACTACCTTCACAGTTAATGCAAAGGCTCCCCAAAGAATCGGAAAAGAATTTACTATGCGAATGCTCTCACATAGTGGTTCTAAACCTGTAGCCTGGACTTGTGGAGGTTAGTTTCATTGCAGCAAGGTCCTAAATCTACCTACATATGTACCAAGGCTTAGTTTCTAGACTAAATGGTATTTTCCACATACAAGTTTCTATTTTTCAAATGTGTGAAGATGTGCTGGTTAAATAAAATACAGTTCCTCTGAAGAGGCACTGAATCGATAGGATGTTTCTGCCACTTATGTAGTGTTAGTATTATATAAGTATTGTTAGGTGAGGGCCTAGAAAGTTTTTCATTTTTATGAAAGGATTATCATATTTTCAAAATGGAGATGACTGCTCTAGAGAATTGCACAAAAGAAGTTTTGGTTTTCTAAAACTGTGAAATCCACAGTAGAAAGGAATTATTGACTAACTACCACCTGTCAGGCACCACAAGAGGTGCAGTTCTGCAATCCATGACTTTTCATCACATGAAGTCCTCTGGGCCATAGGGAGGAATGACTCCATTTTCGAGATAAAGAAACTGAGGCGGGTGGATCATGAGGTCAGAAGATCGAGACCATCCTGGCCAACATGGTAAAACCCCATATCTACTAAAATACAAAGAAAAAAAAAAAAAATTAACCGTGCATGGTGGTGGTTGCCTGTAGTCCCAGCTACTTGGGAGGCTGAGGCAGGGGAATCGCTTGAACACGGGAGGCAAAGGTTGCAGTGAGCCGAGACCATGCCACTGCACTCCAGCCTAGTGACAGAGCAAGACTCTGTGTCAAAAAAAAAAAAAAAAAGAAAAAGAAAAGAAACAAGCTCAGAAAGATTAAGTTTGTCACACCTTAAAGCTGGGCTTTCTCCACTAGCTGCCACCCACTGAAGGGTAGAGTAGGTAGAAGAACTGAAGTTACTATTTTCAATGAAGGATTAAAACAAAAATTAGCTTGCTGGATTGATTTATTTGTACACTACCAGGTCAATATTTACTTTTGGTGAGTGGAGAAAATAATTTCTCCTAGAAAAGTAGGAAAGAGAGTTAAAGGCAAGCTAAACGTGAAAGCCAATCCATTACATTTTCTAAATGGATATGGAGGCAACTAATAACCCTCAAAGTGGCTGCAGCCCAGCTGCAGATGAGGCTGTTGCTGAAACCAGCTGGTTCTCCCCTGGTGCATCTGTCCGTCATCAGCCCCAAACAAAGACTTGGGCTTAAGTAGTCTCTCTTAGCATTTTATATTTGCAAAGTGTTCCACCAGTAATTGAATTCATTATTCCACAACCTAAGTAGGTTGATAAAACCAATATGTGGGAGGCTAAGTGATTTATATAAGGTCACCCTTCTGGAAGGTCTATCAGGAAAAATCTGAGATTGTACAGTGGAAAATGCACAGGTCAACCTTGCTTTTTGTGTTTCCCTCCTTATATTTATTTGGTCATAGTCTGTCAGAGCATACCCGACACAAAATTCTATATTCGCTTTGATATCGTTCTTTTGATTCCATCTCCATTTTGTTTCTGGATTAATGAAGAGTTCAAAGTGCCTAATGGCAGAAAATGTTCTTTCCTTAATTGCATGTTTCATTAAAAACTTTTGAAGTGCTATTTCTAGAAAAACAAGCAAATGAAAAAGAACATTTGGTTGTAGACCCCTGTTATGAATCAGACAGACTCAGACTTCTCTCTCTCTCTTTCTTTTTTAAATGGTGACTTTTGAGTATACTGGGAATTTTTTTTAAGTCTGTAACCTTGTGTGTGTGTGTGTGTGTGTGTGTGTGTGTGTGGAATCAGAACTCTCAGGGTTTGCTTAGATAACAAGGACTTGAGAGCGTGTTATGCCACTGACCTACCTTTTATTAAATCATGTTTCTAGGGAGTACTTGTACAGAATTGCAGAGTCTGACGATGTCTCCTTTGTTCCCTGCCACGTGGTCCCTGAGGGTAACAAAGATACATTTCTACCCATTCCATGATGCAACGACCTGTGGGCCTCCAAATGTACTGTTGGGTGGACATTTTCAAGGGATGATGGGGATATGAACATTAGGCTGTCTGCATAGGAATCTTGCCTGGTGCTTTATGAGTCCCAGCATTCCTGGGAACTGGATCGATAAGGGATCCATCTCAATTTTAGCTTTGCACATAAGTTAATTTATAACTTTACTGATATCACTAATCCGTTGATAGGAGTGTGGGAGTAGAATTCTCTTCTTGTAGAAATTTCACAAGAGCAGGGCTGGGTCTTTCCCTTTTTTCTTTCCCTTCTTAGCAGAATATAGCCCGCTTGAGATAGTGAAATAATTAGAAGTGCAGGTAATTATTTTGTGTTTTTATAGTGTTTTATATTGTTTATCTATTGCACTGGGTTGCTATAAGGATTTAAATGAGAGTATATATAAAAGCAAATTTTGGTCCTCCCCATTTGGCAGATAAAAAACATGGAGTTAGCAAGATGGGGTGGTGTCTGTAGTCACAGGTACTTGGGAGGCTGACGCAGGAGGATCACTTGAGCCCAGGAGTTTGAGGCTGCAGTGAGCCATGATGGTGTCACTGCATTCCAGCCCGGATGGCAGCGCAAGACCTTGTCTCTAAAAAAAAAAAAAAAAAAAAAATCAAATAAAAACCATGGAGGCTTGGGAAGACTCAAGGTCATGTAACTAATAGGGATCCTAAGGCTCATGACTAAGTGAAAATTCCGACTCTAAATCCCGTTCTTGCATGGGGCCACTCCTCTGCTATATGTCTGGGCCGGTGTCCCAGGGCTGTCTCTGCTGGAGAATGTTGGTTTCCTGAGAATGGGGCCATCATGGTAGCTGTTTATTTTATCTCCTTCTCGATATTACTGGAGAATTTTGACATGCACAACCAGGAAATATGTATAACAATTTAATAAGCAGCAACGATTACGTAGAAATGTTGTGTTTTACTCACCTTCGTTAGGGAAATATTGCAAGCTGGCATTAGTCAACAATTTTTTTTTTGACTCACATTTATCCCCTACTAGTCAAACTTCCTCTACCAGCTTGTCCGACTTTGACTATTTCCCTTTTGCTTCCTTCTTGCACACAGCCTTAAAAAGTGGGCCTAGCTTGAGACTCATAGAATTTGCATGGTAAGCCAAAATAATTATAGTACTTAGTATGGTGAATGTTTTAAGGTTAATCATGACTTCTATGCCCTGACAAATTTGAAAATTATCTTTCAAGTTGGTTATTTTAAAGTAGAAAGGATTATAGTTCTAAATGAACATTTTTTTAATGAACTAAGAAAAAAAATTAGCCAAAGTATATTTTCATTTTGTTATATTTTATACGTATATAAATTGAAACACATTCTATTTATTTCTGTAAACTTTGCTCCCCAGAAAGGAGTTTTATAACCAGCCTTTCACCTTGAATGCTACCATTGATTTCGTTTGTTTATCTTTGGTGGTGGTGTGTTGGAATATACTGTGGCTTTAGGACCTGGTTTTTCTGCTTATCCAAATTGCACTTGGCTTTTTTTTTCAAAAAGTACTGGGGAGGGATTGACCTCGAGAGTTTTGTTTAGAATGGTCTAGAATATAGGCTTACATAGACCCAGAATTAAGCAGCCCTTCAGCCAAGGGTTTTCCTGGAAAAGTCTGTGACTTCAGTCTCTGGTCATGAGATAGAAGGAGCTACATCTCACCACCAGCTGTCTGTCCTCCATGGTAAGAACTAAAGGAGAAAAGAAAGGAGAGGGACTCACAGTGTGTTACTAAAGGGTTTAGAGCAGGGATTTGTAAACCTTTTAGTCAGTGGCTCTTGAAACACTGAATTGAATATTCTAAGATTTAGTGGGAGGTAACCAAGAACTATGAGAAAAGATTGTCAATCCTCAAGGAAGTAATTAAAGGCCTATTAATTGGTGAAATGAGAGCTCTACACTCAAGAGTACACTAACCATGTAAAACATATAGTAAGTGTCCAGTGAGTGGTACAGAATGGGCGAGCTGCAGGAATTTGGAGGAGGGAAATGTCCCATAGACTGCAAGGGTCAAAGGGAGCTTGTTGGCCAAGACAAGCCTCGAGCTGCCCCTTTAGAATGAGCAGCATTTTGGTGGGTGGCGTCCAGGAGGGGAGGGCACACCAGGGATGACAGCAAGACCACGAAGTGAAGACTCAAGGAAGGAAGGATGGGTTTGGAATGTGGGGAGGAGAATATGTCAGATTTCTTGAATGGTCAATTGCATTATTTCCTGACTCGGATGTCATTTCCTCCATTGAGTTCTAAGTAGAAGAGTATAGATGAGATAGCGTCAACTTAAAAATACTCACTTCTGAGTCAGCGAGACTTACACTTGACCCTCAAGGAATTTGCTTAACTATGCTAAGCCTTATCATCCCTTCATAGTGATGAGGAAACAAATGCATACTTCTTAGGGTTATGATATCTAAAAGAGAGGGTAGGGCTGTGTCTGTGCTGTGTCTTGGTATAGCTGTGCTCCTCACTGTAGGGTCTTTCATATATTAGGTACCTGATAGTGTTTACTGAAGAAATATCTAAGGCTTCCAAGCCTAGTGCCCATGAAAATCTGGCTATGGTTTTTCATGAAACAAACATGCTGGGATACAAGGATTTTGAGAAATCCTGTGTTTTTAAGGAGGATAAAACAGATTTCTTTACTCCATGACTTCTCAGAGACTTCAGAATGTAGATTTGCTTTTTCAAATCTCCATGAAGGGCATAGGGAGTGAAGTCTTGCCAGACAGATGTGGTTTCAGAGCCTCTTATGACCATACCCTTTATTGGGCAGTTATTCTATGGATATAGATTTTGGTAGGGCCTTAGAGAAATCATTTCCAAATTAAATGCCTGGAGCTCATTGATGAAAATATGAACTGCTTGGATGAAATATGGTGGGCAGGAGGGAAATGATGCTTGCCTTTCAGAGAGTTGGGCTGGGTCATCAGAGAAGCTTGTCAGGCAATTGCAGGGGTGAGCTAGTCTTGCTTACTGAATATGTTGAGTGACTGCTGAGTAGGAATTAAACCTAGATACCCTTCTGGCTTACATAGCTGGAGAACAGGATGAAGATTGATGTACTACAGCTGAGAGAAAAGCACTCTTGGCCTGGGACAGCTCTGGTGGCTCCTCTACTCCAAAAGGCTGAGATAAATGAAATAATATATATTTTAAAAAGGAGTCCTACTTGCCAAAGGCAACCCTGGACATGATGGAACAAGTGAATTATGAATTAGAGCCCTTTATAAGAAAGAAGGCACAGTGAGGAAAGGTTTCTAAGAAAAACTGAAGATGGACAAGTTGGATGTGGGGGTGACCAGAGACTACACACATCAGAGACATAATCCGTCTGAGAGGAAGGGGCATCCTACTTTGACAGGTGACAAAGGAAGGTCCCCGGTATGGCTTTATGTAGCATAGACTGAGGCCACAGAAACACTGCTCTTAGTATCCCTGGGGTGATCTCTGATTCTAGCCTCCCAGCTCCAGAAGCCAGAAGGTGGCAATGACTGCAAAAAAATGTCAGCAGCAAGAAGTGAAAGGAATGTAGGTGGCAGTTACCAGCATCATATGAGCATGTTGTGTAATAAACAAACTTGTGCCAAGACAGTCCTGAACTTGGCGCGGAACTGTGTTCCTGTGGCTGACTTGCCCAGGCACTCACCCCCAAGGAGCCCCAGGACCTAGTGTCCACCCCAAAGTTCTCAGACGTTTTAAATGGAGCCTCCAAATTGAAGGCTTAGGACAATCCTTGCAAGTTTGGAAATCTTGCAGATACAATGCTGGTGTCTCCTTGGACTTAGCTAGTGCCTAGTGTAGTTTGAGTACTACGGTTGGTGGCCCTTGCTCTCTAAGACTACAATGTCTGAGCAAAGAAAGCAAAACATGATGTCATTCAGGAAGCTTAATAATTGTTAGATAGTTAACTCAACTTCATAAACAATTTAGGAAGTGCCTTTTCAGAGGGCTACCCTGCGAAGGCCTAATGCTAAAACCTTTAGCAAAGGCTCAAACAAACGAGATGAGAGAAGATTCTGGGCTGGAAGAACCACGTGAGTCAATTTCAGACCTGCCATCCTGTAAGGTTGGAGATGTTCCCCAAATCATTGCAAAGTAAAGGGATATATACTCCAACTTTGTGCTCCTCTAAATGTGGTCCACGGGCCTTCCAGTCTGTAAACCGATAAGAATTGAAAGCAACAGGAAGTGTTTAGAAATTTGTATAGCAATTTGATGTTGCTGTGACATTTTTATTGTATTTTATAAAATTATTTGTCCATGGTGAATTAGGTAACACTGATCCTTCACCACAGAGCATTTGAACGTTCCCAAGCCTCTCTGGCTCTAACTTGAGTGTCCCCAAGTCTCTCTGGCCTTTGGTTACTAATGAGGTCACATTAGCACACAAACCCATGTGTCACTGGTTCTTTTCCCCATGGCATTCACATGGGCCCTTCACTCCCCACAATGTCCATGCATTTGTCAGGGTCCCCAGGAGATGTCTCACATTTGTTCAAGAGCCACCCTCTGCCCCTAGGTATCAGCAGATGGGCACTCCATTGAGCAACTGCAGCCACCATCAGGCCAGGACGCCTCTACCCACCCTCCAAGGGGAGAGTGCTATCTCCTGTGTTCTCAGCACTACGCAGTTTGCTTTCCCTTTCATGTACTGGGAGCTGAGCCTGGGGCCACACATGCTGGCATTGCCTTCTTTCTCTAGGGATCAGACACTAAGGCCTGGGCTGGAGGTAAGAAGCCTGTTTCATCTGGGGCCCTAGTAGCAAATTATGTCCACAGATAGATGCCTCAGGGATCACTAGCATCTTATAGCCCAGTTTCAAGTTACAGCTAGCCAGTGCCCCCTATTATAACCAAGTTATAACCAAGTGTTTTCCAGAGAGTTTTCAGGGATCTGTACAGATTGTTTTGTTAACTGGCAGCTTTTCTGTGCTTTATACTTATATACATGGTTTAGTCTTCACTTAGCTTCCGTGAAGCCCCTTTCATCTCATGACCTGAAAGCTGTGACCAATGATGTGGACAGTGCAGGAAACAGAACTTTAACTTTTCCAGTTGTAAGTTCCCCTAGACTCAGGAATTTGGTGAGACTGAACTCTGACAGCAGCACAGAGGAAGTTTCCGTTTTTACCCAATATCTGGTGAGTCCTGAGGTCTGTGCTGCTGAGCAGGGCTGAGCGTCTCTGCAAGGCGGGCCTCTCATTTGTCTGCATCCTGTTACACCAAGCAGGTGTGACCCTTTGCCCAGGCAATTACTCATTTCAGCTGTGCAGGTTTTAAAACTGGACAATCTGTAGGGAGCATATGAGGCATAATTGTTAGAAAACACTGAGAAAATTTAAACTATGTATTTAATAAATAAAAAGGGATCCCCTTATCGCTGAAGACTGACTTAAAATCCAAAGCATAGTTGCAGGAATAAGTCCTGCAGGATATATGTGTTTTCATTTCTATTTAATATGTAATATTATATACGTTATTTAATATAAGTGTGTCTCTATAAATATGTGTTTGTATAATCTGCATTTGAAGCCATTTGTTTTAAACTTCACTGGTGCTTACCACTACCACCACACATACTTTCTTATTTAACTGGCTAAGCCTTCAAACTTTTTTTTTTTTTTTTTTTTTGCATTCTAGCCAGGAATCTGACTGACCAGACATGTTTACTTATATGTGATTTTATTTTCTAAAAGTCTATGCTTCCAAATAGTCTTCTCGAATACAACTATTTCACTTGTTTGCCATTCAACTTTCTTTTTCCATTCTGAAACAGTATTTACATGCATCTGAGAACTGATTTGGCTATAGCTTTACACAACTAAGGGATAAAAAAAAATCCAAAGTTAAGCTTAGAGGAAATAGCAAGTGTAAACCATATGTCTGCCATTAACCTTCGAGCCATTTCTCTCCAGTATGATGTGGCAAAATTGAATTTGGCTTTCGCTTTGCAATTGCCTTTGTCTGGGAATCAGTTTAAGAGAACTGGTCATGATGCTAGTTAAAGCTCTGAATGTGATGCTGAAAAGGGAAGTATGAATTCTCTAGCTCACAGATGCACCCAGAAGAGGAAAAAAAAGGATTAGAATTAAAACTCCATTGTGTGGGGGAGCTGAAATGTGCCCAAGGACATCAAAACATGTCCAGAGTCAGTTTGCGTTTAGAATACGTACAAGAATGATAGCAGTCATATAAAGACGCTTTGGCTGTAGCCCTAGTTGGTTTTTTTTGTTTGTTTTTGTTTTTGTTTTTTGTTTTTTTTTTTAACTGAATACAATCATTGCAAGCATTATTTTCAACTGCTTTTGCAAATATATGGTATTTTAGATCAATATTATCCAAACAGTCGACACAGTAGCCAGGATCCTCTAGGTGATGCTGCAGTGACAAACAAATCTCAGCAGCTTACAATAACAAAAATATATTTCTCACTTACGTTGCCCATTTGTGTGGGCTGGCTATGCGTCTGCTCTATATGTCATCCTTATTCCAGCATCTGGGTTGAAGAAGCAGCCCTTCTCATGGGCATTGCTGTCCTTGCAGCAGGGGGGAGAAAGTGATGGTGGAACCAGAGCAGGCGATGTATTGTATTAAGGTTCAGGGCCACACAGGGGTGTCTAGGATGAAAGGCCCTTGGCTGCTGGTCCATGTGGAGATGGGAGAAGGCTTCTGTCTAGAAGCACAACCTGGGAAGTCCCATGAGTGAGGGGTGGAGACAGAGTTTTGCTCTCCTTCCCGAATAGACTGGGTGTCCAGCTTTTCTCACCACACACCCTTTCCTCTCCTACATGTGCACCTGTGACACCAGTGGCCTGGTCCAGTGCTTTCACTCAGAGGACAGATGAGAGATTGTTTTATCATGTACAACACATTAGAATGTTTATCAGGCTTTTTATGCAAGGCACACACTCCTGGATATGACAATTTCTTTCTCCTGAAAGGAACATCTAAGATAAATTTACAGTCTATAGAAATTCAGCACAGCAACCCACACTTTCTGCACCTTTGGCGTGTGTTGGGCAGACAGAACTTATAATTTAGGAATCAGGCACCCTGTTGCTGCTCTTTGATCTACAACTGACTACTTACTGACTGAGCACAAGTTCCTTGGCCTCTAAAGTCTGAAGATCTGGATTAGCTCTGTGACTTAGGGCAAATTACCTGTGCTTTAAACCTTAGTTTCCTCATCTGTAAAATGGGAAAAATAATAGCAATAATAATTGACAGCATTTTGAACATTCATCATGTACCAAGCACTGTTCTAAACCTTCTATTATATTACTATTATGTCCACTTACAGATTTAGATCCTAAAGTACAGGAAGGTTAAACAGCTCATCCACAGGTGCTCAGCTTATAAATAGCAGAGCCAGGATTCGAACCCAGGGCCTCTGACTCTAGGTCATACTCCTGTCAACTAAGCCATGCCTTCCTTCTAGTGTTTAAATGTGGAATAAGACAGATAATGGATGTATAGATAATAAATGCTTGACACATTTCCCCACATATAGCAAACACTAAATAAATGGTAGCTAAGGTATATGTTATTATCTTTTCATTCTTGGAAATGTGAGAAATTCCTTTCCTAATAGCTGAAAGTCGAGTTTCACAGGCGAAGGGAATTTTCTGGGACACTGTGCTTACCCTAATGTGCTACAGTAATTTAATGACTGGAAATGAGGCCGTTAGAGGAGAGTGACTTTTGTTCCACCTTGTAATCCACTTACTGTTTCCCTTTGGGTAGAGCCCCTGGTGTTCTCCAGTACATTTCCCTGAGTGACGATGAGAGAGGAGGGCTGAGAAAAATGTAATGGGGTCTCATGTGGGCATTGAACACTTCATTTTCTGGCATAGCAAAGGTTGGAGGAGCAATGAAGCCTGGGGCTGGGGGAGCTCCAGGAACCTCATCCCAGTGGGTCAGAGCAGCTGAGAGTGCTTTAGCTAAACTAAGGTGTTTTTACAAAAGATGTTTGGTTAAATTTCTGTGCACGTCATTGAAATACTCTGTCTCCCCTTCCACTTTAATAGTCATAAAGAACAACAATAATGTGGGGAGAAGAGGGATTGTGCAGAGAGAATTCTGTAAGGATATAAACCGAAATGCCAGCTCTGGCTCTTTCAGGGGAGTAAGTTATCTTGATGTTTCTGTGTGTGTGTGTGTGTGTGTGTGTGTGTGTGTGTGTTAGTTTCTGAGTATAAAAATAATACATGTATATTATAAGATAAGAAAACATTAAAACATTAAATTTATGTCGAGAAAGCACAGAACATCACCTGTAAGTACAGTACAATGGTTGTTAATCTGAAGGCATTCCAATTCTGGTTAGCTTGTGTGTTCAAAAATGCACATATTTATTTGTGACTTGGGAAGAGTAAAAACTTACTATTAATCTTCCTGGCTCTCCCTTCGCCAGATCCTGTCTCCTTTTTCTCATGCGAATAGAATGTGAATCTTTTCCTAAAGTCTACAGTTTTATGGCCTCTGTCAAGCAGGACCCTGGTCAACTCTCCGTCGTTTTATAATGGCTCAGATTTATTATCCAGCACCTCCAGAACATTTTGAGAAGGAAAAGAAACCTGGAGACTGGTTATGGAGTTGGTGAAGATGATCAAAACCTTTTCTCTGAAATGCTTAATGAAGACACCTATTAACACATACTATAATTAGTTCTCTTCAATCTCACTTATGAAAAAAAAAAAATACCCAGGAAACAATTTCAATTGTAAAATAAGTTCAGAACTATTTAGCTGAGTATAAATGATCAAATGGCTTTGATTACTATTTGGTTTCCTTGATAAGTTTTTCTAATTTCAAGAGTCAATTCCAGTCAATAACCTACTAAGTTGGGAGTGTTTCACGTAGTTGATGGTTGAGTGTGCTTTCACACCTTTACTTGAAAGCAGTAAATGTTCCCAGCTCTCTACTGCCCTTCACTGGGAGGTAAAACCACCATATTGTTTACAAGTAAAACTCGTGCTTGGTCACGCACGGTGGTTCAGGCCTATAATTCCAGTACTTTGGGAGACTGAGGCAGGAGGATTGCTTGAAGCCAGGAGTTTGAGACCAGCCTAGCTAAAGTTGTGAGACCTCCCCCAACCTCCACCCCCAGTCTCCATAAAAAATTTTTATAAACCAGGTTAGCTGGGTGTGGTGGGGCATGTCTGTAGTCCCAGCTACTGGGGAGGCAGAGGCAGGAGGATTGTTTGAGTCCAGGTGTTCTAGGTTATAGTAAGCTATGATCATGCCACTGTGCTCCAGCCCAGGCAATATATGGATGGATATAGCTTCCGAAAGAAATCTCCACTCTCTATTATACTTAAGATCATACTTTGGCAAAATAATTGTGAGGAAAATACTTGTTATGGCATAGTCCAAAAATACTTTCATATCCCAGAATAAATTTACTATTTTTCCAAACCAAACCATGTCAGCTTACCCAAGATAAGCAAGTAATATTTTTGCTCTTCACCATAAATTATATCTGCCTAAATGGGAAAAGCTAAACCACAGAAACTTTTGCCAAAATCTTGTATCCTGAAGAATTAAGTGTGCGAGTACACAGAGAAGGTAAATCATCAGATTTTAAAATTAAATAAAGCTTTTTACAAATTTAGAAAAATTATTGTTCATTTCAAAGAATGTATAAACAAAATAAAAATTAAATTCTGTGAGGCACTAATTTCTTCCAAATATAGCATGAAGCTAGCTGAATGATTTTATTTCCAGTGCTCGTTGAAATAATTTAGATTCATTAAAAAGCAAAGCGTTCCAGTTTGAGATGTGCGGTCCTGGCCGTTTTTCTTTTCCATAAAGCCAGCAATTTCATTTCAGCCATTGTACTGTTGTGGGTGGGAGATCATCCGTCTTTGTCTCTGCTTGCTGCTGCAGTGTGGACACAGGTGTCCGGGGCCACATTTAGAAAATGATACAATCAATTCTGGGTTATGACTTTTGTCTAATTACCTCTTCTCCCAGAATCTATATTTATTGTCCAAGAAAACACATTTTAAGAAATTGTGAGCACACTTCCCATAGGATAGAAATTAATTTATTACAAATTAATGGAGAGTACAATCAACTGAATGGATTATTAAACTTTGGTCCCTGAATATTCTGAGCAGGGAAGGATCAGGGTCTTGCTGTTAGTGATTACTCCTGCTCCCTACCTCCACTGCCGCTTTCTTGGGGTCTTTTCAGTAATAAACTTAATGACGACTAGACATAGAAGTTATTTCAGACATTTACCACTAGTTTTTGTTCTTTTGGGCTAATCTTGGCTTTGTCGTTACACTTTACTGAATTATGTGCTAGCATGTTTTCCCATATATAAACTGTGTATTTAATAAATAAAAAGGGATCCCCTTATCACTGAAGACTGACTTAAAATCCAAAGCATAGTTGCAGAAATAAGTCCTGCAGGATATATGTGTTTTCATTTATATTTAACATGTAATATTATATACGTTATTTAATATAAGTGTGTCTTTATAAGTATGTGTGTGTATAATCTGTATTCGAAGCCATTTGTTTTAAACTTCACTGATGATTTTGTATTATTGTATTATCATTTAATCACCTGTTCATTGTTCAAGCTGGAAATTGACTGATGGGTCCTGGCCCAATGGCTTTGAATAACCAAAAGTGTTTCTTTCTTTTAGAACTGTTGGCTCTTTCTTTCAAAAAGCAGATAGAACAAACTCCCATTTCTGTGAAAGTGATTTATCCTTTTTTCTTCCGTTCATTTCCTATGGTTGCTGTGATAAATCAGTACACATTTGGTGGCTTAAAAGAGCAGAAATTTATTCCCTCCCAGTTCCTGAGAACAGTCTGAACTCCATTTCACTGGACCAAAATCAAGATGTCAGCAGTGCTGTGCAACCTCTCAAGGCTCTGAGGGGGAGTTTTTTCCTTGCCTCTTTCCCAGCTTCTGATGGCTGCAGGCATTCCTTGGTGCATGGCCGCATCCCTCCCATCTCTGCCTTCGTGGTCACACTGCCTTCTCCTTTTTTGTCTAAGTCTCCCTCTGCCTCCCTCTTGTAAAGATTCATTTGACTGCAATTAGGGCCCACCTGGATAATCTAGGATGATCTTCCAATCTCAGGATCATTAACTTAATCACATTTGCAAGGTCTTTGCCATATAAGGGAACATTCATAGGTAGCTTTCAGAGATTAGAGCCTGATATCTTTGGGGGGCAATGTTTAGCTTACTACACTCACATATAACAAAAGTAAGACATCTCATACTGCCTTCTGCTGTTTCCTAATAGCAGTCTTTTATATGATCTCATTTGGTAGTTTTATTAAAGTTTATATACATATAATGGTACAAGGCATATGAGAATCTATGTTTAGGTCTATATAAATGTGAATTTGGACTTCTCTGACAGGTAGGGCTATAGATGGCTATCTTGCTGTGCTCCTCGAAAAGATTTTTATTCTAGTTGGTTTCTGGAGAGACTGACCCAGTTATGCAAGGGCATGAGCCACAACTCAGGATAGTTATTTGGGTTAGGTTTCAGTTGCCCATTTCTAGCTGCAGATTTCCAAGTACCACCATTTTGGAACCTAGGTTTTCTGAAATGCCTCTTCTACCCACTCCCACTAAGGGAAATTATTCCTGGGACTTAACTCAGCCCCACTTTATTTAGTCTGATTCCTGGGCCCTCTCTAAGCCTTGGCATCCTGGGCTGCCCGGGCTTCTGATCTCTTCTGGGAACCTTGAACCCTGTCTATCTGGCTGCTCTCTGTAGCCATGGTCATGTCAGTCCTGGTGGAAAAGAGAAAGGGCAAACAGAGAGGAGCTGTTCCTTGGTGCTCATCTTTCAGGAGTACAGCATCTTGGTGTCTTCAGAATGTTAGCTTTCAGGACTTTTTGGTTAATTTTCATGGGCCCTTGCAGACTTTACCCTCTTAAATGGTTTGACTTTCTGTAGTCTCTTTCCCCATGAATATCTGGCATAGAGATTTCTTTCTCCTTCTTCTTTTTTTGTGGCCAGTTCTTTTTCTCTTCTTCCTTCTGGCCAACTGCTGTCCTATCCAGAGACCTGAACCTTGGACAAAACCATTGTGTTGTGGAGAATTAAGCAAGTGGATTCCTGTCTCTATCTCTTCTTTGTCCTTCTCCCAGCTGACCTTGAGATAATTTGGTTACTCTTTTCTCCAGTGGGAATTTCAAAGCTACTTTTAAGCCCCACTGTGGGAAGGATCAATGGAAAGGACTCATGCTCTGGTTTTCTTATCAGATTCATGGGGAGCTGTATTTAGAGACACCCTTAGAATGAAGATATTCTCCAGAGTGTTCTAGCCTTGACTTTTGGTCAAGTTTGACAGTTCTGATCTCATTACCCCAGCTCTGTCCCCGTGTACTTCTGTGGACCTGTGGAATACCTTCAGGGAAAAAAAATTATATTCCACAGTTGACCCCCCTCCACCCAAGCATAGTATATCTGAGCTCCTGCTTCATCCCTGGGTTCATCCAAGGGCACTCATAGTGATCCTTAGCTCTCTGGCTCCAGGTTTTAAAAGCTTAGCCTTGAATAGGCAGGTATCTGTCAGTCACCTTGGGGCCCAAACAGGAATTGCCCTCAGGAAACCTCCTCTTTCTTTAATCCCGATGTCTTTACTCTTTAATAGAGTAATGAGAGTCTCTCCCTGATAAAAAATGGCAGTTGTGCCTGTAATCCCAGCATTTTGGGAGGCTAAGGTGGGTGGATTGCTTGAGTTTAGGAGTTCAAAACCAGCCTGGTCAATGTGGTGAAATCCTGTCTCTATCAAAAAATAAAAAAATTAGCTGGGTATAGTGGCACACACCTATAGTCCCAGCTACTCAGGATGCTGAGGTGGGAGGATGGCTTGAGTCTGGGAAGTGGAGGTTGCAGTGAGCTAAGGTCATGCCACTGCGCTCCAGCCTGGGTGACAGAGTGAGACCCTGTCTCAGGGGAAAAAAAAAAAAAAAAAAAAGGCAGTAGTATAGAAGAATGGTAATACAGCCTTTCTTTACCTTGCCATTTGTAATAAGTACAATACGTAAAATGAGCTATTTAGCTATTTATTTGAGTCATTACAAGTCTGGACAAGCCCTGGTCAATAGTGACTGTGTTTTTCCCAGGCCAGACCAAAAAATGGCACCTATCTGCCCTACTCATACTTGCAACTGACTTTCCACATTGCCAGGGTTCTTGGAGTTGGAGAGCTCTTACGAATTTCTTTGCTGCCTAGAATTTCATTGAATTTTCCATACTGTAGGCATGGCTCCTAGGTAGCCAAAAAAGCATGAACTCTGGAGTCATGCAGGGCTAGGTTCAAAACTAGGCTCTCCAACTTATTGTCTATGCATGAATTATAAATTATATAAAGTGACTCATAGAGCACCTGGAATTTGTGTTTAGGACTCAATAAAAGTTAGGTGTTGTCTATGTGTTTTTGTTAAATAAATAAGAAATATCCTTGATGGCCTTAATTCTGCTTCATGGTAAAAAATGTACATACTTTAGATTTGTATGACACTTTTAAAGTAGTTTATTTGTCCGTTTGGTAAATATTTTTAGAACAGTGAACAAATATCTATTTACAAAGCAACCAGAAGTAAGCTTTTGCAATGTGCCAAGATTTTAGCCTATAAATTCCTTCATTTTTATGGGAAAATATTTTGTTAGGCATATTTTAGAACTTTCTGATTGCTTAATATTCACATCCACGATTCAGTATAAAAAAGAGTATACTTAACCAGAATCCTCTGATGTTCCAGTAAGGAATTGGTTGGTGAGAACTTAGCTTTCTTGAAAGACCTAGAAATGCCCAGAGCCTGCATTTTTTTGAACACTGATATGCAACAGGCCAATTTAGTCAAATGCGTATCTATAAGTGAGGTATTATTCCATATTTTAATGCACAAATTGAGGCTCAGAGAGATTAAGTGACTTGCACAAAGGCCACAGAGCTGAAAATTGGTGGCATTTATACTTGAATTTAGGTCTGATCAATCCATGATTCAAAATCTACTCTACTCTTTGGCTTGCATTCTCATATTAACAAGTGCCCTTTTCTTCCTTGGAGGAAGAAAAGCAATAATTCAAGCCGTTGGAGCCAGAGGCCCCAGTTATTGCTACAGGAGAAAGCGCTGATCGACTAATCTGCAGATCTGGCTTCTGGTCCCAGCTCTGCTACCAACTAGTGTGCAATGAGGGTATGGGGGTAGATGTGGGGAGTCTTTCCTTAAATTTCCAATTTCTCTGAGCTTCTCAGCTGTAAACGTTAAAGCATCACAGAAAAGTCTGGCCTTCTTAGAACCAAATATCTCTCTTTAGTATCTAACAAATGGGTTTCTTTGTGGTTCCCTAGAAATCAAGGATATGAGATCCAGAAAGTTTAAATCTCAGAGATCTGAGGGATATTATAATATTGCCCCTTCAAATGAAAGCACTGTTAGCAGTGGAAGAGATCTGAGTCACCCCAAATTACTGGTGGTAAATCTATATGCATCTGCGGCAACTTTAGGCTTTGCCTCCTCAGAAGAAAGAATTTGACTGAGGGGCATAAAACAGAAAAAGAGACTGAGGCAAGTTCCAGAGCAGGAGTGGAAGTTTATTAAAAACATTTTAGAACAGACAGGAAAGAACCTTTGAAAGAGATTGAAGTGGGCACCTGAAGGTCAAAGAGAAAAAAGGGACATCTGCCTTGATTCTAGGGTTCTATAGGCTCGCCTCTTTCCCATGATTCTTCCCTTAGGGTGGGCTTCCTGAATGCACAGTACCTTTATTACCCTTGGGAACTGAACACATGCCTTGTGCTTAGGAAGTTGTATGCATGTCCTTCTGAGTCTTTCTTCCTTTTTCTGGTGGAGTGTGCCCTGAAGACCATACTTTGCCATTTTTGTCTCTTAATATGCATGCCCAGGAAGTTCCTTCTCCCTGGGATCTGCCTTTCATTAACGCTTTAACATTAACAGGTGTGGACCATCAGGAAATGGCCTCTCCCTGGTGCCGGCTGCCAATTTATCACTCTTAGAGAGGCAATGCAATAATTGCCGAGCCATCACCTGGCATTTCTAGTGGGTTGGGGGGAAAGCCCTCTCCTGTCCCACTAATGCCTAACTACCTGTAACAGCACTAGTCTGGGAAGTTGTAGGATTTGGAACCACATATCCACCTTTTCATAGGCAAGGCAGGATTACAGCCTTATTAAAGTCCTAGAGAAATGGCCCAGGTTAGAGGTGGCAGCTGGGTGGTGGTGGTGAGATGGGGCAGGTATGGGGACCAACTAGATCCTATATCTTGATCTTAAAATTACTTATTGATTTTCAAGTGCCCAAGGCATTTGTGAGTGGGTCTCCCTCCCGCATTCTGCATACTCTGAGTCATCAGAGAAGAGGGATTACTTGTCCCTTCTTAAAGTTGATGTAGTAAAACACCATGAAGTTTACTTTTTAAATTATCATGTTTTAAGTTTTTATTTGGAAATAGCTTCAGACTTACAGAATAATTGTAATAGAGTACAAAGAATTCCCATATACTATTCATCCATATTCCCCAAATGTTAGCATTTAACCACATTTGCTTTATCATTTTTCTCTTTACACACACAAACACATTTCTTCAGAGTTCGCAGACTCTGAGAACCAGTTGCTGCCATGCCCCTTTACCTCTAAATATTTCAGTGTGTTTTTCCTAAAACTAAGTCCATTCTCTTACAGAATCACGGTATAATTTTCAAACCCACGAAATTCACATTGCCACAGTACTATCATAATTTATAGACCTTATTTGTCCCATATCTTTATGTTACCAGAAAGGGATCACAATCCAGAGCAGTGGCAATGGCTGCTTGACTGAATATACATATAGTTATTTCTTGATCATATGCTAAATAAGGGGTGGATTATTCATGAGTTTTCTGGGAAAGGGGTGGAGAGTTCTCAGAACTGAGGGCCCCTCCCCTTTTTAGACTACATATAGTAACTTCAGACATTTCTGTGGCACTCGTAAACTGTCATGGCACTGGTGGGAGTGTCTTTTAGCATGCTAATGCATTATAATTAGCATAAAATGAGCAGTGAGGCCAACCAGAGGTCACTTTCATTGTCATCTTGGTTTTGGTGGGTTTTGGCCAGCTTCTTTACTACATCCTGTTTTATCAGCAAGGACTTTGTGACCTGTCTTGTGTCTTGTGCTGACCTCCTATCTCATCCTGTGGCTAAGAATGCCTGACCTCCTGGGAATGCAGCCCAGCGGGTCTCAGCTTTATTTTATACCCAATCCCTATTCAAGATGGAGTTACTCTGGTTTGAATGCCTTACATTTGGTCTCCTTCAATCTGGAATCATTCCTCAGTCACATTGCCTTTCATGACCTTGCCATTTCTTGCCAGGTACAGGACAGTTCTCTGTAGAATATCCCTTAGCCTGGTGTTTTACCCTGTTTCCTTATGATCAAATCTATTTAGGTTGTGCATTTAGGGCAGGAATACTGGAAGAGCTGCTGGGTTCTCAGAGCTTCCCATCAGAGGCCCTAAGGCTCACTTTGCCCAGGACTGAGGATGTTTACCTCTGTCACTTGGTCAGGTGTTGCTTTCATGTTTATCCACTTGAAGGTACCGTTTTCCCCTTTGTAATTAATAAATATCATGTGACGAGACACTTTGGAAAGATTTAAATAGCCTGTTTCTCATCACATTTTCACCCACTAGTTTTAGGATTCTTGCCTGAAATGTTTATTGCTGTAGAGGTTGCCAAATGGCGATTTTTCTCATTTTGTTTTTCCTACTATGTTTATTAGTTGAAATTCAACACCATTGGTTTTCTAACAACATTCCAGAAAGATTTCATCTGTTAAGGAGAAAATATCTGGGCTAAACTAAATCCATAAGAAATAAAAACCTCTCTTCTCTCCTCTCCCTAACCCCAGAGCCCAGGTATTCAGCTAAATGGCTTATCTATCCATATTTAATACCATGGAAATATGTAGAGCTGTTGGAAATTGTTTCTAAGGCCATTTTCTATTTTAAGTGACAAAATTCCTAATCCTCTCTTAGATCCTTCTCTCCTCAGGTTTACCCCACACATTTTCTCCTGAAGTCTTGGTCTCATTCTGCTTTTCCTGGCCTTCTCCTTAATACACACACACCCCTTGGAACCTGGCTCTTAAAGCTGCAGAAGGAAAAACTCTCTTCTGAACATCAAAGAGTCCATTCACCTGCAAACTTCTTTCAGGGCATGGCTGGCAAGTGCACATTCCACAGGCACCTTACTCCCTTTTATTTCTAGGTCAGCACTTTCAGTAACACCCTATCCAGTCTTAAAGTCCAGACACTCAAGATGCATCTAGTTAAATCCTCTCTGTCACTCTCCAGGGTAAAATTAGGCAATTAGTTATTCACACTTAATTTCATACTCTTGAAATGCCTTTTCAAAAATAGAACCTATAACAGACCTCTCCTCCACTAGGTTCCTGAAATACAAAGCTATGTCTAGGACTCTTCCCCAGTCTCTTCCCTCAGAACATTTCTGACTTTCATCTCAATTGTCTGTGAGCACCATTCCTTTCCTGGGACAACCACTCTCTGCACCGCGGACATCAGAGGATCCTTAGATTATTCTAACAACTTCTCATATATTTTTCAGGGAAGCTAATTTTCACTTATACCAAAGGACAAGATTGACCAGCTTCCAAGAAAATCTTTCCTCCTGGTTAATAGACAATGTTACTTTTCATCTTAGGAAATTGGATCTTTTTTGCTTTATAATATGATGCCTCTCTCAAGTAGACTAAAAAGCATCCTCTGGTCCAAAATTCATGGCACAGTCACCTGTTTCTGGGAGGGGAAATGCATTTATGACTAACCATAAATCTTTAGCTAGGAATTGAAATGCTAGGGCTGCCAAATAAAGCAGACTTTCTTTCCCAGGAACTGTTGAGGAACTGAGTCACTCATTAGTACCAGAAATTGCTATTTTTGGAGAAACTCCAGTTTCTCCTGAGTAACCTTGTTTCTCTATAAGGTAATGTTTAGAGATATTTTTCTTTCTTCTCCCCGCTTAAAATCCTCCGAAGACAGCATTTCCTTGCCTCAACCTTGAATGGGCTAAGAAAGAAAAAAGTCCTCACCAACAGTTTTTGGCTACTTTGGGACAGGGAGCTTATCTTCCATGGAAACTCACCAGACCAAAAGCCTTTCTAGAACTCGAGTTCAAGATATAGCCTCTGTATCAGCATTGAGCCACAGCAACATATATTCAGAGACCCAAACTTCTGTTAGTTACTCTTGAAATGCCTTTTAAAAAATAGAACCTATAACAGACCTCTGGAAATATAGCATTTCCAGATATTGATTGATGAGGTGGACTCAACTGCTCTGTAACTTACATGATAGTTTATCCTAGGCATATTTGAACTGGACATACAATACCTTGGCAAAACACACCTGTAAACTCAGAGTATTATAATAGCTAGCAGGTCAGAAAAAGAAGTGACCCATAGGAACTAAGGGCTGAATATTTTATCTGTAGCCTTCCCTTCTGTGATTAAAGTTTGGTACATAAAGGGAAAGAATCAAGCATTCATCCTGTCTTTCCTGTACCTCACTATAACCAAATAGCAGACAAAGGAAAGTTCTTTCTTATAAAAGACTTGCAGATAATAAAGAAGAAATGATAAAAGAGTATCAGTGTTTTGCCACTGCAACAATAATGGATTTAGGCAATGGTATCAATGACTCTTTAAATCTATTAGGTGACAGGCTAATGGGGAACCTTAAAATAGAAGGACTAACCTGCCAACATTTGAATCTGCCTGTCAATCTTAACATATCCAAGAGAGAGGCAACCTATTATTTTGCTTTGCAATGAGAAGCAAGAGAAAATATAAAATACAACCTGTAAAATATTCTTATCCAAAAGCTGAATCTGATTCCTATTAAGTCTCTAGATTTAACTACCAGCACATAGGAAATACAGAGGTGAGAGGAAATGCGAAACAACATCCCAGGAATGCAGTCAGCAAAATCCACAATGTGGGAAACTCTCAAGACAGACAGCCCAATTTCTTCAATAAACAAATTGCAGAAAAAAATCAGAGGAACCCATAGGTGAAAAGACACCTATGAGAAGCATCAAACAAATGTGATGTGGACTTAAGATCCTGACTCAACAGTGCAACTGGTGAAAAAAAAAAAAAAAAGACATGTACTAGATTACCAGATACATTTGAACATTTGGATATTTGAAAATACTGTTATTATTTGTAATATTTTGATGTGATTGTGGTATTATGGTTATGTTTTTAAGAGTCATCATTAACCAATATTTACTAAAGCATTTACAGGTGTGTCTTAGTTCATTTCTATTGCTTATAACAAAATATCTGAAACTGGGTAATTTATAAAGAAAAAGAATTTATTAGTTATGGAGGCTGAGAGGTTTAATGTTGAGGGCCCACATCTGGTGAGAGCCTTCTTGCTGGTGGGGACTCTGCAGAGTTCCAAGGAAGTGCAGGGCATCACATGATGAGGGAGCTGAGTGTGCTAGCTCAGGTCTTTCTTCCTCTTCGTATAAAGCCACCAGTCCGACTTACATGACAATCCATTAACCCATTAACCCATTAATCTATGAACGGGTTAATCCATTCATGAGAGCAGAGCCTTCATGACCAATCACCCCTTACAGGCCCACCTCTCAATATTGCCACAATGGGGACTAAGTTTCAACATGAGTTTTGGAGGGGACCAACATTCAGACATTTCATAGTAAGATGAAATTATATGATGCCTGTGATTTGATTAAAAATAATCTATGGGGCAGAAAAGTGGGTAGGAGTATATATGCAACAAGACTGGTTCTGAGTTGATTATTGTTGAAGCTTCTGGAAAGTTAAGTAGAAGTTTCTTATAAACTTTCTATAATATTATACAAATACCTTAGACATTAGTTGTCTCAAAATCAATGTGCTTTTCTTTCTCTGGTGAATAGATCATTTTTATAATAGAATCCCCTAGGTTGGAAAAATAAGGTACTACATTTTTAATGTTCCTGCATTTAGATGGGTATGTGCAATAATTTGAGCATGAGTAAAGTGAGCGCTCAAAGGACACGTATCGCTTCCAGTTAGGATATATGTCAATCCTTGTATCACCCCTGAAACCAGGAGCTAATTTATCTTACTGTTTGGTCAGGTCAGTGAAGGGCTGATATGATATCAGCACATAGACCGTGAGAACACTGGCTGGACTGTGGAAGACTCCTTTACATTTCTCGGCCTCCTCCCCACCAGCAGCCCTGGGACCTGAGGAGTTCTGTATTACTATTTCATGTGATATCACTAAGCCTGGTAAGCAGAGTTGTCTGCTTGCAAACACAGGTAATGCCGCCAAGATATGAGCAGTGCCTCATCTATAATTATTAAAGTAGGGAGAGTTTGGAAATAAATCTTTCCCTTTTTAATTGTCAATGCCATGATATAAACCTTTGAAATAAAGCTTAAAGAGTTATAAAACGTTTTTATTTCTTTACATGCCCTCTTTCTCCAGGTCTCTTCTATTTTATCTCAGAAGCTTAAATAGTTGTACTGGGGGAAGGATGGCAACTTAGCTTTAAAGAATTTTATTTGCACCTCCAACTGAAGACCTCACTGTGCCCATGACAGAAAACTGTTGATAGAAAATTAAAATGACAAATAGGGTAAGTTCTTAAAAGGAAAGGGGTATTGAAAACTGCATGTTTCCATGGCAAGAGAAAGTCCAGTAGTAGATAAGTTAGGAAATTAACATTTTATAAATGAATATAAAGATTTTAAAGCTCAGTTGCCTGAAATGTTGACTTAATTGTGTGTGAGTGTGTGTATTTAAAATGTATTTATTTAAGATGCCTTGAGTAGCAATGCTAATTCAAGTACTTGAGCAACCAAAGTGTTACAAATAATCCACTAGACAAATTTGAGGAAAAAAGAGCTTTACAGCTGTCATCTAAAAGTTCTAATGAAATGCCAATTTACTCTTTATTTTTTAACAGGAGCTTTTGTCAAGGAGGGAGACAAGGTTCTAATTGACCAATTTAAGTTAGATGCCTCCAACCTCTTATTCAAATTGCCTGAATCTCAGCGCTCTTCCTACGAAATCTGGTTCCAAGCGACATCTCTTCCTTACCATGGAACAATTATGGTTGGAGAAAGAAATATTACCAAAGGAAACCCAGTTCGTCTCAGTATATAATTAATAAATTTGGAATTACATACATTCATGATGACTCTGAATCACTGGCTGATAATTTTACCTTTGTGGTTTGGCCAAACCAAAAGAGCAAGTTCAATACCAAGCCGGAAGCTGACTTTGTTGAAGAAATGTTTAATATCACCATCTCTCCAGGTGACATTATTATAATGACCAGGCACCAGAATTAAAGACAAAGGGGCTTTGGTTGAAAGTTCTGCAGGGCAGTAGGTTGCCTGTGGGACCTGAACATCTGAAAGTGGAAGATCTGGACAGTCCGCCAGATGAAATCAGATCTATGATCATCTGTAATCTTAATAATGGCTTTTTGGCAATGGCTTACCTTCTGGACACACCTGTTCGCCATTTTGCATAAGCTGACATTGATAACTCTAAGGTGTGGTTCACACAGGATGGAAGCCCTTCCTCTGGAGTGTTCTACTTTAGTGTGACAGATGGTGCACACCGCCCCTATATAAGCTCTTGACCTGGATGTCATTCCCGTCTGCATCAGCATTGTGAACCTTACTGACCTACTTCTCCCACAAGGCCAGACAACCATCACCATCACCAATGCTCACCTGTCAGCCACGACCAGTGGGAGGAGCCCCCAAATCTCTTACAAGATAACATGGCCCCTCCAACATGGGCACCTGCTGATTGAAGACCAGGTGGCCGGCAATTTTGGACAGGAAGATTTTCATTCAGGAAGACTCTCTTATCACATGACAAATCTCACTGCCACACAAGACCAGCTACAGTTCTCACTGTTTACATCAGAAAGCAACCTGACAGGACAAACACTGAACATCAGAGAGCAGCCTTTACCGCAGGTTATGTCAGGCCTGAAAATTGCTGACAAAGTGGCTCATCAGCTGAGAAGAAGGGACCTAGATGCTACCGAGCTTGCTAATATGACTAACAGTGATCCCAAATTTGAAGTGATAGAGCCCCCTGTACATAGAAGACTGGGACGAAGAGGGGTTCGCAGCAGTGTGATGGAAGAGGCTACTGTATTCACTCAGAGGGACATTGACCAAGGGCAGCTGGTATTCCACCAACAGGCGTGGGGATGCTGAACGACTCCTTCACTTTCTTGCTCAGGGTAGATCATGTACAGTCAGTGATAGGTTATCTCCCCTTCACCATAGTGCCACCTGACCCCTCACTTTTGCAAACATTTACACCAGATGTTCCTTTATTTGTCACTGGAGACAACCTTGTAACCTCAGTTCTCTCTCAGGAGAAGCCTGTGTTTTCCTCAGGACTCACGGCACAGACAGAAACTTTAGTGAAACTGACCCAGACCAGATGGCAGAAAGCAGATCCCTGGGGACAGTACAGTGGTGAAGAGCTCAGTGTGGATGGAGAGTCTCTGCCATCAAGGTCATTTGGCCACCAGCCACCACTAATAGTCAGCCATTGGGCACCCACGCAGCCCAGAGAAAGCAGGTACCCTCTGATGGTCATCGTACCCTTGGCTGCCATGGCCTTCCTGCTGATAGTGGCTGCAGTGGTTTTGTCTGTCTGGCTGTTGAGCCACAGGTAGAAAAGGCAAAACCCCTTATCAAGCCCCAGACCAGCCTGGAACACACAACCGCAAGTCATAGGCCAGAAAGGAGCATAACGGTTCCCACTGTCACAGTGACACCCCTTCTACAAAGCTCCAGCAGCCCGCCAGTCTGTCTTTTCAGGGCCCCGCAGTGTGAACAAATGTATTCTCCAGTGGCTGAGCCAGTGGACAAATGTGCTGCTTGGGAGACATGAATGAACCTGGACCCCGACATGGTCAAACTCTGCCAACAAACCAACCCAACGCTGAAGCACAACCAGTACTGGGTGTAGATTGAGGGCTCACATTTCTTACTGACTACCTACCGTGTTCCAGGCACTGGGATAGGCATTGGGATATAAAGCAAATAAATGCTGATTGGATCAACTGAGAACAGCCAGGCCCTGCTAGTGATTCAATGTTCAATCCTAGCTCCATGGTTAAATGTTTGCTGGCTTGTTGATTGTGACTTGTACAACACTCATGGGCTTTCCACAACGGGCTCTTTGTGTCATCTTCTGGACCTGATTTTCTCAGTATCCATCAGTTGGTCAATATTTAAACCCTTTACTAAGGTGGTACACAACGTGTTAGCTCCACTGAGAATGACAGTATTAACTTGGGGCATAGAGTTAAAGGAGGAAAGCTTTGAATACTTTACACTGATAATTCCCTCTGAGTGAGTCAGCAGGAAGTGCAAGAACTATTTCAGCATGTAGAAGAAGTAATTTATCACATCAATGAGTATGTTTACGTAATGTTTTTCTGTAACGTCTTTTCCTCCTTGGAGTCTCTAGGTTTGATTTCCTAGTGCAGGAAATGCCTCAGTGCTCTAGGTAGTGCTGGGACAGTCTGGCCCCTTTTGAAATTATCTACTGAATACATTGTGTTTCATCAGGAGGCTTTGTCTATTCTAATTTATAAAATCAAGCCTAGAATAGAAATATTGTTTGAAGCCTTACGGGACAGAAAAGTTTGTTGAATATTTTTGTGATGCCTCAATTTGGCTTAACTTTACAATGAATTAAAATAATGGTCCAGGCCCAGTGGCTCATGCCTATAATCTCATCACTTTGGGAGGCCAAGGCGGGCAGATCGCTTAAACCCAGGAGTTTCAGACCAGCCTGGGCAACATGGTGAAACTCTATCTCTACAAAATAAGCAAGCAAACAAGCAAACAAAAAAATTAGCCAGGCATGGGGGCATGTGCCTGTAGTCCCAGCTACTCTGGAAGCTGAGGTGGATGGATCACTTGAACCTGGGAAATTTGGGCTGAAGTGAGCTGCGATATATGATACTGTCTCAAAAAGAAAATAAATAAATAATGTAGGCAGGGCGCGGTGCCTCACGCCTGTAATTCCAGCACTTTGCGGGGGCGAGGTGGGCGGATCACGAGGTCAGGAGATCGAGACCATCCTGGCTAACACGGTGAAACCCCGTCTCTACTAAAAATACAAAAAATTAGCTGGGCATGGTGGCCGGCACCTGTAGTCCCAGCTACAAGCAGGAGGCTGAGGCAGGAGAATGGCGTGAACCCAGGAGGCGGGGCTTGCAGTGAGCCCAGATCGCACCACTGCACTCCAGCCTGGGCCATGGAGCAAAACTCCATCTCAAACAAACAAACAAAAAAGTAATAATAACAAATTTGTATTTGCATTGTCTAATTGAACCTACCATTGGCCAACTGAAGCTTCAGTTTCTGTAACTGTAAAATGAAGATATTAGTACTTGTATTAGGAATGCTTTGGGCTGCAAAGTTGCAAGACATCTTCTATCAGTGGTTTAGGTTGGAGACTGGCAAGCTTTTTCTGTAAAGAGTCACGTAGTAAATATTTTAGGCTTTGTAGGCCATTTGTATATATATTTATATATATATTCTCTCACACATTCTTCTTGCTTTGTTTCTTTTTAACAACCTTTTAAAAATGTAAAAGTAATTCTTAGTTATTGGATTTGGCCCACATACCATAGTTTGCCAATCACTGATGTAGGTAATAGATGTGCTGAATTATCTCAAGTAATGAACATGCTAGGGGTGGGCATTCTAAGACTGGTTTGGTAGTTCAAGAATGGCACCAAGGACTGAGCTCTTCTGTGACTTCTGCTCTACCTTCCTTAGGCTGTTGACATTTCATTCTTTTATTTAATTTCTTGCAATTGTAAGATGTTTGCTGAGGAAGATTTTGATCTTTCAAATCAGTGTTTTATATCTCCTTTTCATGTTTAATGATTCTTCTTGAAGCCAGAGGCCAGTTTCTCTCAATAGAGGTGGGAAGGCTGTGATGGGAGTGTGTGTAAGAGGAGACATGCCACCCAGAGGACATTTGGCAATGGCTAGGGACATTTGTGGTTTTCAAAGCTGATGGGGGAAGGATACTTCTTGCATCTAGTGGGTGGAAGCCAAGGAGGCTGCCGAACATACAAAAATGCACAGAACAGCTCTCACAACAAAGAATTATCAGGTTGCAAATGCCAACAGTGCAGAGATTGAGAAACCCTGTTTAAGTCACAATGAAGAGTTTTCCTGTATACCCAATGAAGGATATACTTATTACCAAGTCTAGCAAAAAGTGTATTCTAAAAACTTCATGATATAGTGGAAATCTCACAGTATATTTGAAACTCTGATTGGCTAGTGGTATACATGAACATTTAAAAAAGAGGATGTATTAAAAACCAAGCAAAACTTGGCAGCAAGCTCATTTCTTCATATTACTTGTCTAAGGAAAATATTTTGCCTTGTGTTAACAGGTGGAACACATCAGGAGAGTAAAAATGAGACAGAAAATTCACAAAGGTAAAGATGAGGTCAAAGTGTCCCCAAAAGTCTGATGCCTCTAATATGTTTCATATGGAAAAGGTTTTGTTCTCACTCCATCTCTTTTCTGTTCTTCTGAGTCGCACTTTCCTCCCAACTCAATTTTAACTGCTCTTTAGGAAAACACACTTCACAATCTACAGAATAAATGAAATCATAGCATGTTTGGGCCTAGAGATGACTACCCATGCCTTAGATACTTGGATCTAATGTCATGGACAACTGTTGCTGAAGAACATTTCTCTACTCTTCTTCCAAAAGTGTTTTTATCCAGTGTGTCTGTACTTCCAAATTGTGTAGTCCTTTTCAAGTGTTTTGTTTAAAAGGAGGAGGAATGAGAGGCTTAACCCAAGCTTGGCTTGGTCATTATACAACTCAGAATCGTTCTTAGGCCTGTTTTAATCCAGGCACTTAGAAGGAGTAGGATGGCAGTGTGTACCTGAATCTGCACATGCAAGGGAGGCCGAGGAGCATCTCTGAATCCAGTAAGTGGGTTTTGTTCCCCATCGGCTGGGCAGGGAGAATGCCTGCTCTTTGTGGAGAAGCCAGACATACTTGGTTCAGTGAGCATGTGGGCCTCTTCCTTACTTCAGCCACAATGTCTCTGGAGCTAGGATTACCAGCCTGGTGAAACAAAACAGTCTGGCTTCCTCTCCTCTTTTTCCTCTTAATTTTGCAACTGCACACATAAAATTGGCGTCCATATTGGAAGGAGATACACACAGATATTTAAAACTAATAATCCATGTTATTGTTTGTGAGTATGCCTGCTGGAGCCAGAATATCAGTGTGAGATCCAGATGTCAAACCTCAGTGATTAATCAGGTAATTAACAGAGTTTGGAAAGTTTTCTTCTAGAGGCTCTGGAATATTCTACTGATTTACAGATGGGTTCAATTAAAAGGAAATAATGCTTACCATTTGGTGCTGGCTCAAAGTGTGAAAGAAATATTTTTGGCAAAACTTCATTTAACATTGAAAATTGAAGTTTTAGAAAATTGAAAAATCAGACCGAAATGGCTTCTCCCATATGCAGAGGCATAACGGAATAGTTTCGACTCTTTATCATAATGGAGTCACTGCTAAGAAATGACTGGTGAATAAATAAGTGTATAGCAGAGATTAATATCAGAAGACTGGCAGGATTTTGCTTACGAGAGGGTATACTCTGGGCTAGGCTGGGAGTGGACAGTCTCTCTCTCTCTTTTTTTTTTTAACCTCCTGCAAACATTTTTTTCGTATTAAGAGGTCTTGGCAGATTCCAACCTTTAGTGGTCCCTTCTCAAACATCTAGGTACCTTTCCTTATAGTCCTGCATTAATTAGGTGAGGTGAGGGTGAAACAGAAGCTGGCTTTACTCTCTGGTTCTTCAGATTTCTGGAGCTGAAGTGGACACATTTGGAGTGTAGATGGAAGGTGATGGTATATATCAGGTGATGGTACATATCGGGTGATGGATCCTGAATTTTAGATGGGACTGAGCTATCCACTCCTGCATCTTTCAGAGGCATCATAATTAATAATGAAGTTAGCCCTGCGTGAGGAGAGGCACGAGGATGAGAGAGGGCTGGGAGCCCACTGTTTTGCCCGCTGAATGATGGATCTTTTGCTTATGATACACAAAAACACCATTGACTATTTCACAGAGACCAGGATGAGGCTGCCTTCTCATAGAGATCTACAAACATTTATTAGGCACCTCATGTATGTGAAATGCTAGATCCTCTGCTTGGTCTGAAGATGCAAGATGCTATCTTGCAAGGGTCTTTTTGGTCTGCTTCTTCTGGTACACCCTTCTAGAGTGACACAAAAAGTGCCAGGACAGATGAGGGTATGGGAGAAAGAGGACAAAGACAGGCAGAGCTTAGGACAGGGCTTTGTGTTTTCACTTGGAATGCTCATGAGTGAGTGTTGCCCATCCCGAGGGGAGGCAAGAGTTGGAGCACAATGGCCCACTGTGGTGTGTCCCCCACCCTCCATGTTTCTCAGCCCAGCTTTGCACTCCCTGTCCCTTGGTGTGCCCCAGGCCTAGTGACGTTCCAGAGTGGTTAAATAATTGACTCTTGGTCTGTTTTGGATCCTGGCCCTCTATTTCCTAGCAATGTGACTTATTCAATTTCTCTGAACTTAGTTTCATCAGTCAAAAACATGGGGATAATGATATTAGTACCTACCTCTCTGGGTTTTGTTAGAATTTAGTGACATAATCACCTGAAGTTAGTAGAATAATAATAATAATGCAGTATTTTCAATGCATCAGGCACTATACTAACTACTATAAAAGAATTTTCCTAGGGTTTTAATGCGCTGTAAAAGAACGAATCTATGAAGTCTCTGAATAAACCAGAGGCTCATATTCTACGCAAAGTAGTATATTACTGGTAGTGGAATTTCAGGTGAACGATTTAGGAGAGATGAGGTGTGTTTAGGAAGGGAACTTCCCAAATGCTCAAACTCTACGTGGCATGCAGGGCCGTTTCCTTGGAGACTGGTAAGAAAATGGATGGAGGAAACAGCATGACAGGAACATTTGCAAGGGGCAGACTCAAGCTGAGAGAGATTGAGAGCTCTTTACCTTGCAGAGGGGGTTGAACCACTGATAAAATATCCTGCCCTATTCGCTTCCTGTTCAAGCAGGTATCACATCTGCACAACCCTGTCCTGGATGGGAAACCGTTACCTGCTCTTCCCTCCTCCCAACCTGGTTGTTCTCAGGCTTTCGTCAATTGATCATTTCTTTTTTAATTCCAGAATTAACAAACGACTGTCACTTAAAAAAATTAATATCCCTAGCAAAATTTAAAGTATCCAACTATCACCATAAGTCCATGTTTAAAGTAAGGGCAGAATCTTAGAACAAAGAACTTTATGGTGGGAAGAACAGATTTTTATGAAAAATTCTCTTTGTCCAGATTTGACTTTGGCCTGGGAAAACCTCAGGACACACCAGCAGGGTCAGGAATTCACCTCTGGAGGCCATGCTTATGGGTGCTTTGATTAGAGCAGAGGCAGAAGCTGGGGCAGAGGGGAACTCAGGCTCCTCAATGTTGGTGCTCTTTAGAAGGTGTGGCCAGGTGTCCCTGGTACATGTGTACATATGCGGTAGGGGAGGAGTGGCAGTGGGAGTGAGGGGCAAATTTGCTACTTAAGAGTCCAGAGAATAGCAGTTCCATGGATGTGCAACCTGTGCAGCCATAGAGGGCCCGTCCTGAGAGGGCTTTGGTTTTGGTCGAATGCTCTGTGTCACATCTTGAAATTAGAATAATTTTTTAACAAGAGGCCTCACATTTTCATTTCTCACTGGGCCCCACACATTATGCAGATGTTTCTGAGTCCTCATAGAATTTAGTTGATAGTTGCATCAGACACCTCTTCAGCACAGTTTAGAATTCTCTCAACTTTGCATCTGGCTCCAACCGTAGTCGTGGCTACAAGTTCCAAGCATGTTTGCAGCCATGAGTGTGCACTGTGCCCTGCGCTACCCACCCGAGGGCTCCTCTCTCTCCACTACATGACGGTGGGAACTTATGCTTGCACCACCCAGAAGTATGGCTCTGGTCCAGTGGAAAACTGGAGCCTATAGATAAATGCTTCCTCGTTTCATCTCCTAAGTGAACGGTTCTGAAATTCATTCTCTGAGACTTCTCAGAACATCCTGAAGATTGAGCACAATACACTGGTGTGTGGACTGTTTTCCTCCCTGTTTATCATCCCTGTCCCTCACTCCTGCTCCCACTCACAGATGAATCTTTGCTTTTGAGGAAACCCACGCTAAGACAATAGTTCACATTCTCCCTGATTGTGACCCCTACGATTACAGACTCTGGGGCCAGGGATCCATTGCCTATTGACTCTTCCATGACCGTTAGGCACACAGTTACGTCTGGGTCACTTGACTCCAGGACCCCCTTTCTGCTGGGCCCCTTGCCTGTGGCAGCTCAGGTCTGTGGAGACACTGCTTTTTGCCTTCAGTTGGGATCCAGGGACCCTTGTGCCCGTGAGAGACTATGGCCCAAAGCTCTCTTTTGGAATCACGTTGAGGGGACAGGCGTTCACTGAACCATCTTCTAGCTGAACATCTCCTTACTCTTCAGTGCACTTTCTCTGCTGGTCATATTGGGTCTCAGAAACAATAACCCTTTTACCCCAACTTTTAGCAAGACCAAGATTTGCTGTATTTTGTAATATTTTAGAAAGGCTTCTTTTCATGCTTTTCATTTCAACATGGTTCCTGCCTCTGCAAAGAGTACAGCAGCTCTCTTCTTTAAAGTAATGGCTTTATTGAGATATTTACATACCATACAATTTACCCAATTATACAATTCAATAGTTTTCAGTATTTTCAGAGTTATGCAATCATTACCACAATCAATTTTAGAACATTTTTATTACCCCCTAAGAATTCTTGTACCCATAGCAGTCACTTACCATTTACTCCCAGTTCCTCCAGCGCTAAGCAGCGACTAATGTACTTTCTGTTTCTATAGATTTGCCTATGCTGGATGTTTCATATACAGTCATGCACTGCCTAACAGCATTTCAGTCAATAACAGACCACATGTATGGTGGTGGCCCCATGAGATTATAGTGAAGCTGAAAAATTTTTATTGCACAAATACCTACCATTGTGTTACAATTGCCTACAGCATTCAGTACAGTAATATTCTGGACAGGGCTGTAGCCCAGGAGCAATAGGCTATACAATATAACCTGGATATGTAGTAGGTTATACCATCTAGGTTTGTGTAAGCACAATCTATGATGTTTGTACAACACTGAAATGGCCTAACAATGCATTTCTCAGAATGTAGCACTATCCTTAAATGACTCATGACTGTGTGTAGAATCATACAATATGTAGTCCTTTGTGATCACCTTTTTCAAATAGCATAATGTTTTCAAGGTTCATCTGTGTTGTAGCGTGTAACAGTTCCTTTTTATGGCTGAATAATATTTTGTTGCATGGGTATACTACATTTTATTTATTATTCATCAGTTAATGAACATTAGGGTTGTTTCCATTTTTTGGTTATTATGAATAATTCTGTGTGAAATATTCATGTGCCTGTTTTTGTGTGGATATATATTTTCATTTCTCTTATACCCAGAAATGAAATTTATTGACTCATATGGTAACACTATGTTTAATCATCTGAGCAACTGCCAGACTGTTTTCCAAAGTGACTACCGTATTTTCCATTCCCACAAGCAGTGTATGAGGGCTCCAATTTCTTCACATCCTCACTATACCACATTTTTATTTTAGCCATCCTAGTGCGTGTGAAGTGGTATCTTATCGCGGCCTTGCATTTCCCTACTAGCTGACAATGTTTAACTTCTCGTGTTCTTACTGGCTATTCGTACGTCTTCTTTAGAGAACTGCCTATTCAGATCATCTGGCCATTTAAAAAATCGGGTTATTTGTCTCTTTGTTATTGAGTTGTAGGCATTATTTATATATTTTGGATACTAACCTTTATCGTATATATATAATATACAAAAATTTTCTTCCATTCTGTGGGTTGTCTTCTCACTTTCTTGATGGTGTTCTTTGAAGCACAGAAGTTTTAAAATTTGGTGATGTCCAATTTACCTATTTTTTTGTTTCTTGTACTTTTGATATTGTATCTAAGAACCCATTTCCTATTCCAAAGTCATGAAGATTTATGTTTATGCTTTCTTCTGAGAGTTTTGTAATTTTAGCTCTTACAATGAGATGCTCGACCCATTTTGAATTAATTTTTATATATATTGTATATAGTGTGAGGTAGTAATACAACTTCATTGTATTGCATGTAGATATCTAGTTGCCTCAGCATCACTTCTTAGTAAAACTATTTTTTCCCATTTAATTGTCTTTGTCACCTTTCAAAAAGGGATTGATCATAAATATGAGGGATTATTTGTGTACTCCCAATTCTATTCCATTGATCTATATGTCTATCTTTATGCCAGTAGCAATCTGTCTTGATTACTATAAGTTTTGAAACCAAGTAGTATGAGTTATCCAACTTTATTTTGCTCATTTTCAAGATTATTTAGGCTTTTCTGGGTTTCTTTAATTTCCATACTAACTTAAGAATCAACTTGTCAATTTCTGCAAAGAAGGTAACTGAGATTTTGTTTGGGATTGCATTGACACTGTAGATAAATTTGGAGACTATTGAATTTTAACAATATTAAGTCTTTTCATCCCTGAACAAGGAATTTATTTCCATTTATTTAGGTCTTTAATTTCTTTCAATAATGTTTTTGTCATTTTGAATGTATAAGACCTGCACTTCCTTGGTTAAATTTATTCCTAAGTATTTTATTCTTCTTGATGCTATTACAATGAAATGTTTTCTTAATTTAATTTTGGGTTGCTTATATCTTTGCAGAAATACAACTGATCTTTGTAATATTGAGCATCCCTAATCCAAAATACTCCAAAATTCACAACTTTTTGAGTGCCAACATGATGCTCAAAAATCATGCTCAAAGGAAATGCCCACTGTAGTACTTTGAATTTTGAGATTAGGGATGCTCAACTGGCATGTATGTGCAAATATTCCGAAGTTCAAACAAATTTGCAATCCCAAACAATTCTGATCCCAAGCATTTTGGATAATGGATACCCAACCTGTATATCAATCTCATAACCTGCCACTTAGTTTAAATCTTTTATTAGTTTTAATTGTTTCTTAGTGGATTATTCAGAATTTTGTATATGCAAGGTCATGTCCTCTGCAAATAAAGATACTTTTCATTTCTTCCCTGCTAGTCTGAGTACTTTTATTTATCTTCTTGCCTAATTACCCTTGCTAGAACCCACAGTATGGTGTTGAATAGAAGGGGTGAGAGTGGGCCTTTGTGTCTTGTTCTTCATCTTAGGAGAAACTTTTCTTTCCCTCTCCATTAAGTATACTCCTAGCTGTGGATTTTTTTATAGGTGTCTTTTATCAGATTGAAGAAGTTCTCTTCCATTCCTAGTTTGTCGAGTGTTTTTTTTTTTTTAATCATAAGAGGTGTTGGGTTTTGTCAAATGCTTTTTCTGCATCCACTGAGATGATCATGTGTTTTTTTGTCCTTTATTCTGTTGACGTAGTGTATTACATTCATTGATTTTTAGATATTAAACCCACCAATCCCACTTGGTCATGGTGTATAATCCTTTGTATATACTGCTGGATTTTGGTTTGCTAGTATTTTTTGTGGGTTTCCCCCCACTATTTTATCACTCTTGCTATAAACCTCTGACTTTAGGGACATGAACTAAAGCAGAAGAATGTGCATTGAATGGACATCAAAGATTTTTAATCTAGGAAGGTTGTTGTGAAACAAAAGTAGAATGGATTGGGGCTTAAAATGTTTGAGTCTATAAAGAGGAAGCTGAGATATTTTGTCTTGGTTTAGTGCACACATCTACCATTTAGAATGGTAGCTGGCATTTAGAACCATTTAGTGCACACATTCTACCATTTAGAATGGTAGCTGGCATTTTAGTAGGTCTCTGGGGCAGAAGTATATAGCACAACTATGATAGAGGAGTTGCCCATATGCTGTTCTACACTATTTGGCTGTGTCAGCTGCTGCCCCTACCGCAGCCCATCCCAGGTGAGAGTCAAAGGTTAAGTTGTTCTAGCAAGTTGGGAGAGCCAGGAGGGATCATACAAGCTTTGTTTGCTTTGAGGATGGAACATGCAAGCACTGCAGGATGTTAACATGGAAGAGTGTGCTGAAATAGCAAGACAATAGATATCACAGTTCAAAGCAAAGGTCTTCAGTATAATGTACTATTTCTAAAAGAAATGATAGAAAACAGGCTACATGACCCTTAAACCCCTCATTGACATTTTGAATGGAGAAAACTCAGGAATTAGAAGCTGGTGAAGAAAAGTTTAGAGAAAACTGCTCTTTTACCTGTGTGTTACCCCACCTCTGCCCTCAAGGGAAGAGATGGGAGTGCTTAGACTTTAACTTAAGCTTAGGAAAAGAGGTTTCAAGGGGCCTACATGGAGACCTTAGTGTATGTCCCCTGCATCTGAGGAACACAGAATAATCTAAGGGCAAAAGATAGACTGACTAGTTGCTTGATAGTGGCACAATGAAGAAGTGTTCATGGTAGGAGGCCAGATCTTTTGGGGTCTGTCACGCCGATGAAAGAATATGTGGATGTTTTATTTAAACCAGAAATCCAGAATCCAGAGTATAAGCTGGCATGGAGTCATCTTAGATCCCATTGAAGAGGGTGGTCTACAGGGGGATAGAGACCTAAGACCTAAGCAGAGAGAAGCCAGGTGACTGCTGGATTTCTAGGGGATGAGTACGAAGAAAGCAACCAGCCAGAGAACAGTTGCCTTTGCCCTGCCAAGGGTATTTTGGATGAGAGAGCTCCAAAACCTCAGAGGAACTATGTTAGAGCTCACAAGAAAGTCAGCTTTCAACATCTGCAAAAATGGAGATCCAAAATTCTAAACCTTATAGAAGCACCAGTTGAGCAGAATCTTCTGCTCCCCTGACCTACTCATCCTTACTGAGCTTGAACCCTGAAGTGGTTGAAACTGTGATAAGCCAAAAGAGGAAGGTCAAATAGGAGGGAAGAGAGAGTCTTTCCTCCCTTGACAGACCCAAATTGTAAGAGGGGGAAAAGCCTCAAGCTGAAAGCAAATTTGAAATTTTGACTATTACATGAGGCTGGACATTTTAATGCTAATCTGAAGTTGTAATTTATGACTTGAAGTAACCCTAGAACTGTGGGTATTGGATCAGAAAATTATTGAGGATTTACCCTGTCCCTGTCTGAAACAGTAGGCTTGGTCCTGCAAAGCTGACTGAAAGTGGCATTAGGAGGCAAAAATTGTTTCCTGTTTACCTTCTGTCCTGCTTGTTCAGCATGATGTTTACATGAGAATGATTCATTTCTATTTAGTAAAATCTTACCTCTCCTACAGGGCTGAGTGCCAGATGCTATTGACTTTCATTTCAAAATTTGGTTTCTCTAAAATAATACCCTATCAACATTTTACTTCCTCCAGAGGGCCTTGTCTGACCACTTCAGTTAGATGTGATCTCAACCACCATAATGAATATTTGCCCTTTTTGGCCACTGAGCGTCAGAACCGCCTCCCTATGTCTAAGAAATGTCTTATTTATGAGGGGGAGCCAGTATCCAGGAATAGAAACTGAAATGCCAGGTACTCCCATTCCAGCCTCCCTGCAGCTCATGTGCAAACATGTTGCCTAAATCAGAAGCCAGCAGTAGAAAGAAGCAGGGGCTGTCCACAATCTGTATTCTGGTGACAGGTGGCAGTAGCAGAAGCTACATCCAATTTCCAGAGGCAACAATGACAGAGAATAGTGCCCAGTGTTGTTGGTGGTGTTGAAGCCTGCAACATTTGCACCCAGTGGTGGCCACAGAGTCTTTGTCAGGCCAGTTCTGTGGTATGAATTTGACAATAGTTACTGGATCTGTAGCCACCAAGATCATGGCCATCAAATAATTTTAGATTTACAAAAAAAGTTGCAAAGATATTATGGAGAATCCCCACGTACCCTCACCCAGCTTCTTCTGATGTTAACATCTTGTGGAACAAAGGTACAGTTATCAGAACTAAGAATCTACTATTTGTATAACAGTACTATCTAAACTGCACACTGTATTTGGATTTCCACCAAAACCACAATCTTGAACACCAGGGCTAGCAAAAGTAGGAAGCTGTCACCACCCCTCATTCAGAAAGGATAAAAGGAAGGATTGGTTCCTGGATCATGGAGAGTATGGTTGCTGGGAGCTGTGACCTTCAGCAGATAGAGGCAGCCAGCCTTGCTAGAACACGGGAGGGAGGGAGCTGGGGCACAGGTACCCCCATGTCACCCTCAGGCCTTTTTCTGATCTCCTGCCTGTGACTTTTATTGACTGAACCCAATGAGAAGCCATAGGGCCAGCTTGCTCTTGATTCAGCCCACACAGAGCAGCTTCCCAGGGTAGACAGTGGATCTGGAGGTGCACATGGAAGGCGTCCAGTAAAGGACAGACAGCTGACGTGTGGCCAAGCCACCCTAGAAGCCCACTTTCCTCACTTGAATCATCATACTCCTTCTACCTTTCCACAGTGCTGCCTTCTCATTTTCTCCTACTCTAGACTGCTTCAAGGTTCTTTTTGTTACAGATGAAAGGAAAAGCTTAGAGTTTTGCAAACTGAAAGGGGCTCATTTTGGCCTACATTCCACACACTCTACAATACAGAAAGCCCTGGGCCTTGTCTCCTGCTTTTCTCGGGTTTCCTCCCAGCTCTGGAAGCCAGAAGCCTATCTTGAGTGCCCTCCATCCTGACTCCCGGTGGCCCTACTTCTAGATAGAGGGCTTTGCTGAGCGGTTCCTCCTAATGAGCACAGGAAAGCCCCCAATAATTTTTGTGCATGTGTGCAATGGAAAAATAAGCCTCGTGTTGCTTTCTGAGTAAGTGAGGTTTGCTTTCTTCCTGGAAAGAGTTTTATTCTCTGAGACTGTTATTGCCATGGTCAATTGCAATCTAGGAAGCTGCTTTCAGAAATCCTCTCCTATGCTTTGGAATGTAATTGAAAACAACTGTTCTGCTTCTACTAAAACATATTCTGCTTCTACTGGAACCAATATTGCCAACCAATCAAGGAGAGGGTGAGGGAGAAATGGTTTGGGCAAGGGGAGGGGGAGATGGTGGTTGGGCCAGAGCAGGGAAAAAACAAGGTTTATAGGTTAGAAGAAAAAAGTATAATTTGAGGTTTCCATGTAGAGTACATTTCCATCTGAGCTGCCTGGATGGCAAAATAGGTTACGAAGTAGAAAATCCGGGTGACTTTTTAGAGTGACAACGTAGCATCAGATCCAGGCAGCAATAAGTCAAGTCCAGAGCAGGACCGGAACCCTAGCCTTCTAGAAGCAAGTGAGTTACGGAGAGGTGTTTACCCCACCTGCTCTAAAGAGGAGGAGACAGGGGAGACTATTTCACAGAGCTGTGAGGAAGATGCAGGGGATGTGCCCTGAGCTTTCAGAAGGAACCCTGCCATTGACTTTCTAGTCATCAGTTCACTTCAACAAGGCAGATTAGAATACTCTTCTTAACGTAGGCTTTGCCTTTTGTTTCCTACAGGCCTCATATTCTCTAGCCTTAACCTTTCTGTATGAGTCATAATTTTCTTCCTAGGAAAATGATCCATACCAAGTGCAGATGCCCACTGAGTCTTTGCCAGGTAGGTCTACACTTGGAATATGTCCCTGTGTCAGCAAAGTACTTCCAAACCTGCAGGCAGCGTGGCTGGAGAGTCTCCCAGTAGATCTGACACACATTCTCCAGTGCCTTGAAGAATATAGAGGATTTGGGGGCCAATTTGAGAAGACAGGGCTCTTACATGCCTTTCCTTATAAGAGATAGAACATATTCCTCATTCCATTGGAGAGATATCAGAGTTGATCACATTCAGGAGCATTAAAAAGGACATTGGAGGTAAAATTACAACTGTTTCTTCCTAGAGCTTTTTATAGTTGTAACATTAGGCATGAATGTGAACTGATGCCAAGCCCTTTGGGTCAATATTTTAGTTGGGAATCTGGGCCTCTGAGGAGTCAACAACAGGCTGGATCTTAGATAAGTAGATGAGGGGCATCTCTCCCTTTCGGGGGCTCTCATAAGAATCTGTAGTCCCCAATAATCTCCAGATGTAAACATTCCCGTTGTTGTGGAACGTATGAGAGGCACCTAATAACTAACACTTACGGGGCCAGATGCAGTGGCTCACACCTGAAATCCCAGCACTTTGGGAGGCTGAAGCAGATGGATCACTTGAGTCCAGGAGTTCGAGACCAGCCTGGGCAACATGATAAAACCCTGTCTCTTCAAGAAGTACAAAAATTAGCTGGGTGTGGTGGCACACGTTGGTAGTCCCAGCTACTCGGGAGGCTGAGAGGTAGGAAGATAACTTGAGCCCAGGAGGTGGAGGCTGTAGTGAGCCCTGATCACGCCACTGTACTCCAGCCTGGGTGACAGAGTGAGACCTTGTCTCAAAAAAACAAAACAAGCTAACACTTAGGACAGTGCCAAGCATTTAATAAGCACTCAATATTTTACATGTTTTAACTTGTTTAATTGTCACAAACACTGTAAAGTACAGACTGCTGTATAGTACCTCAGTTTTCTCACTAATAAAATTTAGAGAAAGAGGCCAAGTAACGTGTTCAAGGACATATAACTAGTAAGCTTATAGCGATGTTGTGAATTGGTCTGTTTCTGGAATGAAGGATTCATACGTCCAGCTGGTGGGAGTGAGGCTGACAGAACGCAACCAGCTCTCTTTGGGATTGGCCTTGGCTGAAGACAGCCACGAGGCTGAGGACCATGCTCATTTCCCAGGGCAGCCCACATCAGTGATTGATTGACACAGGGGTACAAAGGCTCATCCCCTTATTCCACATCAAGATAATTCTGATGGTCTACCTCAGCTTAAGAGTCCCTCAAGTGTTGGCTCAGGTCTTTGCTGGGACTGCATTGTGGCTCAACTTCCCCCTCTGCCCAATTCTGTTTCTCTCTTTTTCTTTCCATAGCAGTTGATTCAAGGAGCACTCCCTAATAAACCTCCTACCCTCTAAACATCAACTCAGAGTCTGCTTTCCCAGGAACCCAAGCCTTGACCGTGCTTGAGCTGCAGTTCAAGCTTGGGCCACTAGCTCCATAGGCCAGGCTCTGCAATGCCTTCTACTGACTCGTAAGAAAGGTATCATTGTTAAAGTTGGGAGGGACCTTAAAAGTCTGGTAGTACAACCCCATATTAGTGCATAAAATCAAAATTCTTTTTACAGAGAGAATTCTTGCCAATATCAGATCCTCTGTGTTTGTTCATTGAGAAGGAATGTATGCATGTGTGTAATGGTGAAGAAAGTAGGAGGTTTCCTCTGCACCCACATCTGTTTCCGTACAAGGAGTGATTTGTTGCTGCTGTTACTTAGCAGAATCGAGGTTCCCTATTGTTTTCTGATTATCTTCTAAGAGTGTAAGCTCAGTGAAAGTTGGGCTCCTAAGAATTGATAGCCCCTAAGTGATACTGCAAGGGGTGGGCACTAGAAGAAGGGCAGAAGCCACCACTGTTTTCTCCAATAGGTTGTGGAGTCCTTGGTGAAATGGTGAGACATCATCTGCATTCTGTCTTCACAAGCCACAAGCTCATAGAATTGTGTCTTTTTCACCTGGAAAGAACACTGTGGGTCATGCAACCCCTTGTCTTCTATAGATGAGGACATGGAAGTACAAAGGAGCAGAGAGTTTACCCAGCTAGTCAGTGACAGAAGTGGCTCTGGAGCCCTGAGCCTGGACTACCTCTCAAGGGCTCTTTCTATTGCTCTGCTCTTCTATTTGAAAAATTTCTTGAAACAGTTGAAATATTATGAGTGTATCACAGCAATTATTCCATGTGCTCCTCTAACACTTCCTGGCTTCCTTTGCATTTAAGTTGTAATGGTGTGAGCATCCTGCCATTGCAGTGTGAGCAGGAGTGGAGTGCATATGTTCTTCAGGCCAGTGAGTTCAGATTGGTGTTCCTCCTCTACTCTTTATGTGCCCTGAAACAGAGACCTTAGGCACCAGGTGGAACTTATGGCAAAGCTACAAGACATAGAAAGGTATCCCAACCCATATGAGACTTTATGTGAACAAGAAATAAATGATTGCTGTTTTAAGCCATTGGGACTTCAGGAGTTTGACCTTTGTGGCAACTAGGATTCACTACCCCAGGCCAATAGGCTTCTACTTCTGGGCCAACTTGCCTGAACCGGACATAATGAACAAGGATTGGCAATGGCAGCTTGCCGTCTGGAAAAAACCAACAGAAATGTGACACTCAGTGGTTGGACACTCATTTCTCAACTAAAAAGCAGAAGGGCTGAGAGAAGGCAAGAGTTTAAAGTTAAGATGAGAATGGTAGTTGCTGGTTAAGTGTACCTTCCCACTCTACTTCAGGAAGTCACATTCCCATGGACACAGAGAAGGCTGGGTCAGGCAACACTCATGTGTTCTATCTCAGTTCTCTCTCTGCTTCCAGGGGTGGGTCATGGCCATATGCCTTTTCAGCCTGAGCACAGCTGCATGCCCCCTCCTTGCCAGAGTGCTGGGAACTGATAAGAGGAACTGACCCAATGCCACTTCTCTATGAAACCTCTGCTCCAGGCCCCACTTCATGTTCCCACCTGCCATGGGCCTGGAGGACCTGGTTCTGAACTGAGAACTTACACCACTTTCCCCTGATGGGCAGAGCTGTGACTCTAGAGAGAAGCCCAAAAAAAAGACGGAGGAAAGGCAGGGCATCCTCTCTACTGGGCTATTGGTTTTGTGGTTATCACTGGGTGACTTTTGGCTCTGGGACCTCAAATTAATATGTGGATTGCTGTCCCCAATGCTGAATTCTAGTCAGCTGGCCTTGTCATCCTTGCATTTCCTGGCACTGAGCCTGGCATGCCTATAGCAGCGTGGCCCATTGATGGAGTGCTGGGTTGTCTGTGCCAGGCCTCTTCCGTTGCTGGTGTCTGTTTCAGAGAGACTCCCTGGTGGACATTCAGTGAGACAAGTCCCAGTGTCAGCAAGTCCAAGGCCCAACTCTCATACCCACACTTGACATGACTTGAGATAAGGCTGGCTGTTTATGGTTGTGGTTAGTGGTTTCATTGCATGCAGACGTGGCAGAAGACAGGATGTGATATAGCTGGAGGGGACAGTCAGTGGTAGCTGATGAGGTAGATAACAGCAGAAATTCCGATAAAGGGGCTGACCTTTTCCATTTTCACTAGTAATGACACAGTCTTTGCTGGATTCTGCAAGTATCACAATGCAGGATGAGATTAGCAAATACAGTAAAACCCAGCGATTTGTGTGTAAAACCAAGGGAATATTGTGACAAATACTTGGTTTTCTTGACATTTCTGTTTTTAAAAAATCTAATGTATCTTAGTTATAAAAGTTAAAACATTAGAATAGAAAGAATAAAGTATTTTCTAATCCTAAGTCTAACAGATAAATTAACAGTTTGACATATATTTTTTCTATATTTTAATGTTTACCTATATCCATATATTTTTAAGTGGCAAATGGGGTAATACTAAATATATTATAGTCTGTAACTTTCATTTTTATTATATTTTAATGTATTTGGACATTTTCCATGTCAATAGGATCTACTTTATCTTAAAAAAAACCTACACAAGGTTTAAACTCTCAGGATGGCCCATGACTTATTTCTTAGTTCTTCATTGATAGCTTATTTTGTCCATTTTTTATTATGATAAATGCTACAATAAGCATCATTATACAGTACATTTTTGCTAGGGGTGTTGGTGGTATAGTGGTGAGTATCTTTGTATATCTGTCCTATAATTTCTTTAGGCTAAATAACTAGAATTAGAAATATTAGCTCAAAGCATATGTAAAGTTACATTTTGCAAATTGTGAGCAGATCAATGAAATAAAAGAGGACACAAACAAATGGAAGAACATTCCATGCTCATGGATAGGAAGAATCAATATCATGAAAATGGCCATACTGCCCAAGGTAATTTATAGATTCAATGCCATCCCCATCAAGCTACCAATTACTTTCTTCACAGAGTCGGAGAAAACTGCTTTAAAGTTCATATGGAATCAAAAAAGAGCCCGCATTGCCAAGACAATCCTAAGTCAAAAGAACAATGCTGGAGGCATCACGCTACCTGACTTCAAACTATACTACAAGGCTACAGTAACCAAAACAGCATAGTACTGGTACCAAAACAGAGATATAGACCAATGGAACAGAACAGAGCCCTCAGAAATAATACCACACACCTACAGCCATCTGATCTTTGACAAACCTGACAAAAACAAGAAATGGGGAAAGGATTCCCTATTTAATAAATAGTGCTGGAAAAATTGGCCAGCCATAACTAGAAAGCTGAAACTGGATCCTTTCCTTACTCCTTATAGGAAAATTAATTCAAGATGGATTAGAGACTTAAATGTTAGACCTAATACCATAAAAACCCTAGAAGAAAACCTAGGTAATACCATTCAGGACATAGACATGGGCAAGGACTTCATGTCTAAAACACCAAAAGCAACAGCAACAAAAGCCAAAATTGACAAACGGGATCTAATTAAACTAAAGAGCTTCTGCACAGCAAAAGAAACTACCATCAGAGTGAACAGGCAACCTACAGAATGGGAGACAATTTTTGCAATCTACTCATCTGACAAAGGGCTAATATCCAGAACCTACAAAGAACTCAAACAAATTTACAAGAAAAAAACAAACAACCCCATCAAAAAGTGGGCCAAGGATATGAACAGGCATTTCTCAAAAGAAGACATGCATACCGCCAACAGACACATGAAAAAATGCTCATCATCACTGGCCATCAGAGAAATGCAAATCAAAACCACAATGAGATACCATTTCACACCAGTTAGAATGGCAATCATTAAAAAGTCAGGAAACAACAGATGTGGAGAAATAGGAACACTTTGACACCATTGGTGGGATTGTAAACTAGTTCAACCATTATGGAAAACAGTATGGCGATTCCTCAAGGATCTAGAACCAGAAGTACCATATGACCCAGCCATCCCATTACTGTGTATATACCCAAAGGATTATAAATCATGCTGCTATAAAGACACATGCACTCATATGTTTATTGCAGCACTGTTCACAATAGCAAAGACTTGGAATCAACCCAAATGTCCATCAGTGACAGACTGGATTAAGAAAATGTGGCACATATACACCATGGAATACTATGCAGCCATAAAAAAGGATGAGTTCATGTCCTTTGTAGGGACATGGATGCAGCTGGAAACCATCATTCTCAGCAAACTATCAAAAACAGAGAACCAAACACCGCATATTCTCACTCATAGGTGGGAATTGAACAATGAGATCACTTGGACACAGGAAGGGGAACATCACACACCAGGGCCTGTTGTGGGGTGTGGGGAGAGATAGCATTAGGAGATATACCTAATGTAAATGACGAGTTGATGGGTGCAGCACACCAACATGGCACAGGTATACATATGTAACAAACCTGCACATTGTGCACATGTACCCTAGAACATAAAGTATAATAATAATAATAAAAAAAAACAAATTGTGAGCAGATTACCTTCCAGAAATGTTGTAAGAGTTTATATTGCTACCAACTATTAGGAGATTGCTTGTTTTGTCACACCCTTATTACTAACACCATTCCTATTTCTTTGGTAGGTTAAAATAAATTTTGCTCTTGAAAGTTTGTAATTTTTAAAAATTTAGCTTTTTAAAAAAATTCAGGGGTACATTGCGTGATTGTTATATAGGTTAATTTGTGTCATAGGGGCTTGTTGTACAGATTATTTCATCACCCAGGTGTTAAGCCTAGTACCCAGTAGTTATAATATTTTTCTGATTTTCTCCCTCCTTCTACCCTCCACCTTCTGATAGGCTCCAGTGTGTGTTGTTCCCCTCTATGTGTGCATGAATTCTCATCATTTAGCTTCCACTTATAAGTGAGAACATGCAGTATTTGGTTTTCTGTTCCTGCATTAGTTTGCTAAGAATAATGGCCTCCACTTCCATCCATGTTCCTGCAAAGAACATGATCTCATTTTTTTTTATGGCTGCATAGTAATCTACGGTGTATATGTATGACATTTTATTTATCCAGTCTATGATTGGTGGGCATTTAGGTTGATTCCATGTCTCTGCTGTTGTGAATAGTGCTGCAATGAACATGTGCATGCATGTATCTTTATAACAGAATGATTTATATTTTTGGGGGTGAATACCCAGTAATGGGATTGCTGGGTCAAACGGTATTTCTGTTTGTAGGTCTTTGGAGGAATCACCACACTATCTTCCACAACTGTTGAACTAATTTACACTTCGACCAACAGTGTATAAACATTCCTTTTTCTCTACAACCTCATCAGCATCTGTTATTTTTTTACTTTTTAAAATTTTATTATTATTACTTTAAAAATGTTTATTTAGGTTTTGGGGTATATGTGAAGGTTTGTTACAAACACGTGTCATGGGAGTTGGTTGTACATATTGTTACATCACCCAGAACTACAGGCTCAGTACCCAATAGTTATCTTTTCTGCTCCTTTCCCCCCTCCCACTCTCCCTCATCAAGTAGAACCCAGTGTTTGTTTTTTCCCTCTTGTTGCATTCATAAGTTCTTATCATTTAGTTCCCACTTGTAAGTGACAACCTGTGGTATTTGATTTTCTGTTCCTGCATTAGTTTGCTAAGGATGATAGCCTCCAGCTCCATCCATGTCCCTGCGAAAGACATGACTTCATTCTTTTTTATGGCTGCATAATATTTCATGGTGTATAATGCACCACATTTTCTTTATCCAGTCTGTCATTGATGGGCATTTAGATTGATTCCATGTCTTTACTATTGTGAACAGTGCTGCAGTGAGCATTTTTGTGCATGTGTCTTTATGGTAGAATGCTTTATATTCCTCTGGGTATATACCCAGTAATGGGATTGCTGGGTAGAATGGGAGTTCTGCTTTTAGCTCTTTGAGGAACTGCCATACTGTTTTCCACAATGGTTGAACTAATTTACATTCCCACCAATAGTTTAAAAGCATTCCCTTTTCTCCAAAACTTCTCCAGCATCTGTTATTTTTTTCCTTTTTAGTAATAGTCATTCTGTCTGGTGTAAGATGGTATCCCATCATGATTTTGATTTGCATTTCTCTAATAATCGGTGATATTGAGCTTTTTTTAATATGCTTTTCGGCTGTATGTATGTCTTCTTTTGAAAAGTGTCTGTTCATGCCCTTTGCCCACTTTTTAATGGGGTTGTTTTTCTCTTGTAAATTTGTTTAAGTTTCTTATAGATGCTGGGTATTAGACCTCTGTCAGATGCAGTTTGCAAACATTTCTCTCCCATTCTCTAGGTTGTCTGTTTACTCTGTTGATGGTTTCTTTTGCTGTGCAGAAGCTCTTTAATTAGATCCCATTTGTCAATTTTTACTTTGGTTGTGATTGCTTTTGGTGTTTCCATCATAAAACTTTTGCCCATTCCTGTGTCCAGAATGGTATTGCCTAGGTTGTCTTCCAGGTTTTTTATAGTTTTGGGTTTTACATTAATGTCTTTAATCCATCTTGAGTTGATTTTTGTATGTGGTACAAGGAAGGGGTCCAGCTTCAATCTTCTGCATATGGTTCTCCAGTTATCCCAGCACCATTTATTGAATAGGAAGTATTTTCCCCATTGCTTGTTTTTGTCAGCTTTGATTTTTGACTTTTTAATCATAGCCATTCTGACTGCTGTGAGATGGCATCTGATTGTGGTTTTGATTTGTATTTATCTAACGATCAGTGATATTGAGCTTTTTAAATATGCTTGTTGCTCACATGTCTGTCTTCTTTTGAAAAGTGTCTGTTCATGTCCTTCACCCACTTTTTAATGAGGTTGTTTGTTTTTCTCTTGTACATTTGTTTAAGTTCCTTATAGATGCTGGATATTAGACCTTTGTCAGATGCATAGTTTGCAAAAATTTTCTCCCATTCTGTAGGTTTTCTGTTTACTCTGATGGTAGCTTATTTTGCTGTGCAGAAACGCTTTAATTAGATCCCATTTGTCAATTTTTGCTTTTGTTGCAATTACTTTTGGTGTCTTTGTCATTAAATCTTTGCCCATTCCTATGTCCAGAATGGTATTGCCTAGGTTGTCTTCCAGAGTTTTTATAGTTTTGGGTTTCACTTTTAAGTCTTTAATCCATCTTGAGTTAATTTTTGTGTATTGTATAAGGAAGGAGTCCATTGTCAATCTTCTGCATGTGGCTAGCCAGTTATCTCATTTATTAAATAGTGAATCCTTTCCCCATCGCTTGTTTTTGTCAGGTTTGTTGAAGATCAGATAGTTGTAGGTGTGCAGCCTTATTTCTGGGTTTTCTATTCTGTTTCATTGGTCTGCGTGTCTGTTTTTGTACCAGTACCTTGCTGTTTTGGTTACTGTAGCCCTGTAGTATGGTTTGAAGTTGGGTAGCATGATGCCTCCAGCTTTGTTCTTTTTGCTTAGGATTGCCTTAGTTATTTGGGCTCTTTTTTGGTTCCATGTGAATTTTAAAATAGTTTTTTTCTAGTTCTGTGAAGAATGTCAATGGTAGTTTAATAGGAATACAATTGAATCTATAAATTACTTTGGGCAGTATGGCCATTTTAATGTTGATTCTTCTTATCCCTGAGCATGTTTGAGTCATCTCTGATTTCTTTAAAATTTGTTTCTTTGACTGACATTGAATTTGAGCAACAACTTTTCAGATAGTAATACTCATTTGTATGTAAATTTGCCAATTTCTTAATTTTTCTCAAATTTTCTTTTATATTTTCTGATATATTAAAAACTCTTTATATATCACTCTTTATGTAGCACATTTATAATATATGCTGAAAATATTTATAACACCTTTTTGTTAGTCACTCATACTGAAAAATTTGATTTAAAGTACCATATGCTTCTGTAAAAACAAAAGTCATAAAGTTAGTGTTTTCCTTTACTGCTTTCAGTTTTGTGGCCAGCTTAGAAAAACCTTCTCCACCTTAGGTATAAAAAACTAGTCTACATTTTATCCTAATATTTGTAAATGTAAAAAGAAAAATAAACTATGAATATTATATCTTTCATCCTACACAAAAATAAATTCCACCTAAATGAATTTAACTTATTCTTAACAATTTGACAGCCAATTGTTGCTATGCTACATATTGAAACATGAAAAATTTCATATTGCTACATATTGTAATATTCCAGGTATTTAAAAATTCCATCTTTATGTTTTATATTTAAAATGAATGACACATATTGAAAATGAATTACACATATGTGAATTTTAATCTAGATCCTATATTATGTTTCACTGACTTTTTTTCTATACTTATGTCGAATTAAATTGTTTCAATTATGTAAGGTAGCTTTAAAGTAGGTTTGGATATCTGGTAGGTCAAGTCTCCACTCTCATTAACCTTCTCATGTGTTTATTTTTCCAAAGAAAAGTTAGAATCAATAGAATAGGAAAAAAAAAAGAATAAAAGCAATTAGGATTTGTATAAATCAGGGTTCTCCAGAGAAACTTAACCAATAGGATATTGGAGAGAAAGAGACAGAGAGAATGAGAGAGATAGAGAAGAGGAAATTTACTATGGGAATTGACTCACTTGATTTTAGAAGTTAAGAAGTCCCGTGATCTGCCATCTGCTAGCTGGATAACCAAGAAAGCCAGTAATGTAATTCAGTCTGAGTTCAAAGGCCTGAGAATCAGGAGCACCAATGTCCAAGAACAGAAGAAAATAGATATCCTGGTTCAAACAGAGAGAGCAAATGTGCCCTTTCTCTGCCTTTTTGTTCTATTCAGGCCCGCAAAGGATTGGATGATGCCTGCCCACATTGGTGAGGGTCATCTTCTTTACTCAGTCTATTGATTGAAATGCTAATCTCTTCCCAAGACACCCTCACAGACACACCCAGAAATAATGTTTTACTAGCTATCTGGGCATCTCTTAGCCCAATCAAGTTGACATATAACGTTGACCATCACAGGACTTTCAGTAGGATTGTGTTAAGTTCATAAATTAATTTGGGAGAAAGTAGAATTTATATAAGATTGAATCTTTCTAAATTGAAATACAATATGTAAATCCATTTATTTAAGTTCTTTATGTTTTTTAATAAAGTGTTTTTTCATGAAAGTCTTAGAAAAATATAATTTTAAAAAGACCCCATTTATAATAGCATAGAAACTATTGTTGGAACTTTATAAAGTATCTAGGTGTCTCTAAACTATTGCTGGGTATGCTGGTATATAAACAAACGTTTAATAATCATTTTTTCTTTTATATGAACATCTTCCTAAACTCCATGTTGTTAGTTCTAATTGTTCTTGAGATTACGATCATATTGCAAATAACAGTCATCTGTCTCTTCCTTTAACAGTATTTACACCTGTCTTATTGAATTTGTTAGGATCTTCAGAAAAATGTTAGGTAGTGTATATATCATGATTTATATAATATAAATGTAACAGTATAGAATTGATCATATTTGCCTTTTTTAGTATAATGTAAAAACACCAGAGCTATCCTGAATTTAAGTATATGTGTTATTCATTTGACAAATATTTTTCTCAAAATAAGTAAATTTCCTTGTTGATTTGTTTTTAAATTTTAAGACGTATGTATGGGTGTATGTGTTTTATTAGAATGGATGTTGGATATTCATTGACTACCTTTTGACATCTATCCAGACAATCATATAGCTTTTTTTAGTAATAATATAATACATTCTATTAATCAATTTTTCAAAAATATGCTGGATGAATAAATGGCCACATTAAAACATCTTTGCATTCCTAAAGCAAACCTTAATTGATTATGAGTTTTCATATATTACTGTATTTTCTTGTATATTTATGATATTTGCCTGTATGTTCTTAAAGTGACATTTGTCTGTACTTTTCTGTGTGCTATTTTTGTCAGATTTTAGAATAAGTGTTATGTTAGCTTATCGATAACTTATCAAATCATTTTTCTTTTTAAAAGATATTTTAATATTACCCCGATCACATCCCTAACACAGAATGAGATTTCTCCCTGCCTGTCCAGGAAGCCCCTCTGTGTTAGTCATTTTCTGTGTAACAAATCACACCAAATCTTAGTGACTTAAAACTACTAACATTTATTACCCCAGTTTAGGTGAGTTAAGAATTGAGGAGCAGCTTAGCTAGATGTTCAGGATCATAGTCTTTGATGAGATTACAATCAAGATGTTGTCCAGGGTTGCAGTCATCTAGGTTGCAGCTCACCCATGTGGCTTTTAGCTGGAGGCTTCAGTTTCTTACCACGTTAATCTCTCCAGAGTGCTGCTTGTGTGTCCTCATGACGTAGCAGTTGCCTTCTCCCAGGGTAAGTGATCTTAAAGAGTGAAACCACATTGTCTATTGTGGCCTTGTCTCAGAAATCACAAGCTATCACTTCTGACCTATTCTGTTAGTCACAAATACAAATCCTAATTCAGTGTGGGAGGTGACTACACAAGGATGTGAATACCAGTAGGGACAAATCATTGAGGGACCCTCTGGGAGGCTGGCTACCTCACCTCCATCTCTATTCTCTATATTTTGGGTTCCCTTCTCTGAAAAACTGCTCTTGGTACTCAGAAAAATATTATTTGTGAGGCTATTACAGGTAAAGCTTTATAAGTAAGAAGGCTTTCAGCCTTTCAGCCTTAAGTGTTGCCTTGGGGTGATTATGTGTATATATTCACAAGTATGCAAAGCTCATGACTAGAGGCAACTTTCAGGAATTATCTGGAAATACTCTTTTGAAAGGGTAAGGCTTCTGGTGAGTGAGGATTTTTCCCTAGATTATTTCCTACCACCACATTCCCTCTTTAAGAGGAACCTAGGGTTAAACATCAAACTGAGAACTCCTTCAGGGATGCCATTAATTCAGGTCAGGTATGCATAATGCTGACCCATTTTGGAAAAATTGCCCGGTGGACACCCTCATTTGGAACACGAAGGGAAGAAGAGGAGCATTTACTCCGTGGAGGATGGGGGGCGGGAGAGGAAGTCATGTTATTTTATTTGAACTCTTTTCCTCTCTCCACTGGGAATATCACAGTATAAAAATAATTTTTAATGTGATTATAAAAGTTGAGTTAGTTCCTCCTTTTTCCCATTCCCTGTTTTCCTTATATCTATTTTACTTGAAAACAAACTCTCTAAGATAGTGCCTGCAAACATTCTTATATTAGCTTATTTGCCTGAACTGTCTTAAAATATTTTTAAAAAATTGAGGTCAACCTATTTTTCTTTATGTATTTTTAATGGTGCAGAGGAACTTTACTTTCTTCGAATTTTTTGATCAGATACAGTTTTTATTCCTCCATCCTATCCTGAATTCCAGTAACACCTTTGGGAATTTCTTCCCCTTTGTCTATATTCTGAAAACCTCTTCTGAATTATTCTTCCTACTATGAAAAGAGACTTATTTTATATTTGTTATCTTGTCCGGAAGTTTCTTTGTCCTTCTTGGTGTCTAACTTTTTAATCTCACCAACTTTGTGTCCACACCTAACTTTTCAACCTTTTTAACAGTATATCTGAGCATTAATCAGAAATAAAAGAGAAAATTTCTGAAAGGAGAGCATCAAAGAAGAGCTACCGGGCGAGGAGAATTGAGACGTAGGTGAAATTTTCCAATTTCACTAAAATGTCTCCAGTCATTTACAAAGGCCCCTCCCAGTTTAGATATTTATTTTCTTTTTATTATTATTATTATTATACTTCAAGTTCTAGGGTACATGTGCAAAATGTGCAGGTTTGTTACATATGTATACTTGTGCCATGTTGGTGTGCTGCACCCATCACCTCGTCAGCACCCATCAACTCGTCATTTACATCACGTATAACTCCCAATGCAATCCCTCCCCGCTCTCCCCTCCCCATGTTATGCCCCGATGTATGATGTTCCCCTTCCCGAGTCCAAGTGATCTCATTGTTCAGTTCCCACCTATGAGTGAGAACATGCGGTGTTTGGTTTTTTGTTCTTGAGATAGTTTGCTGGGAATGATGGTTTCCAGCTGCATCCATGTCCCTACAAAGGACACAAACTCATCCTTTTTCATGGATGCATAGTATTTCATGGTATATATGTGCCACATTTTCTTAATCTAGTCTGTCACTGATGGACATTTGGGTTGATTCCAAGTCTTTGCTATTGTGAATAGTGCCACAATAAACATACATGTGCATGTGTCTTTATAGCAGCATGATTTATAATCCTCTGGGTATATATCCAATAATGGGATGGCTGGGTCATATGGTACTTCTAGTTCTAGATCCTTGAGGAATCGCCATACTGTTTTCCATAATGGTTGAACTAGTTTACAATCCCACCAACAGTGTAAAAGTGTTCCTATATCTCCACATCCTCTCTAGCACCTGTTGTTTCCTGACTTTTGAATGATTGCCATTCTAACTGGTGTGAGATGGTATCTCATTGTGGTTTTGATTTGTATTTCTCTGATGGCCAATGATGACAAGCATTTTTTCATGTGTCTGTTGGCGGTATGCGTGTCTTCTTTTGAGAAATGTCTGTTCATATCCTTGGCCCACTTTTTGATGGGGTTGTTTGTTTTTTTCTTGTAAATTTGTTTGAGTTCTTTGTAGGTTCTGGATATTAGCCCTTTGTCAGATGAGTAGATTGCAAAAATTGTCTCCCATTCTGTAGGATGCCTGTTCACTCTGATGGTAGTTTCTTGTGCTGTGCAGAAGCTCTTTAGTTTAATTAGATCCCGTTTGTCAATTTTGACTGTGTTTTAGACATGAAGTCCTTGCCCATGCCTATGTCCTGAATGGTATTACCTAGGTTTTCTTCTAGGATTTTTATGGTATTAGGTCTAATATTTAAGTCTCTAATCCATCTTGAATTAATTTTCCTATAAGGAGTAAGGAAAGGATCCAGTTTCAGCTTTCCACTTATGGCTAGCCAATTTTCCCAGCACTATTTATTAAATAGGGAATCCTTTCCCCATTTCTTGTTTTTCTCAGGTTTGTCAAAGATCAGATGGCTGTAAGTGTGTGGTATTATTTCTGAGGACTCTGTTCTGTTCCATTGGTCTATATCTCTGTTTTGGTACCAGTACCATGCTGTTTTGGTTACTGTAGCCTTGTAGTATAGTCTGAAGTCAGGTAGCGTGATGCCTCCAGCTTTGTTCTTTTGACTTAGGATTGTCTTGGCAATGCGGGCTCTTTTTTGATTCATATGAACTTTAAAGCAGTTTTTTCCAATTCTGTGAAGAAACTCATTGGTAGCTTGATGGGGAAGGCATTGAACCTACAAATTACCTTGGGCAGTATGGCCATTTTCACAATATTGATTCTTCCTATCCATGAGCATGGTATGTTCTTCCATTTGTTTGTGTCCTCTTTTATTTCACTGAGCAGTGGCTTGTAGTTCTCCTTGAAGAGGTCCTTTACATCCCTTGTAAGTTGGATTCCTAGGTATTTTATTCTCTTTGAAGCCATTGTAAATGGAAGTTCATTCATGATTTGGCTCTCTGTGTTGTCTGTTACTGGTGTATACGAATGCTTGTGATTTTTGCACATTTATTTGTATCCTGAGACTTTGCTGAAGTTTCTTATCAGCTTAAGGAGATTTTGGGCTGAGATGATGGGGTTTTCTAAATATACAATCATGTCATCTGCAAAGAGGGACAATTGGACTTCTTCTTTTCCTAACTGAATACCCTTGATTTTTCTCTTGCCTGACTGCCCTAGCCAGAACTTCCAACACTATGTTGAATAGGAGTGGTGAGAGAGGGCATCCCTGTCTTGTGCCAGTTTTCAAAGGGAATTTTTCCAGTTTTTGCCCATTCAGTATGATATTGGCTGCGGGTTTGTCATAAATAGCTCTTATTATTTTGAGATACATTCCATCAATACCGAATTTATTGAGCGTTTTTAGCATGAAGGGCTGTTGAATTTTGTCAAAGGCCTTTTCTGCATCTATTGAGATAATCATGTGGTTTTTGTCTTTGGTTCTGTTTATATGCTGGATTACATTTATTGATTTGCATATGTTGAACCAGCCTTGCATCCCAGGGATGAAGCCCACTTGATCATGGTGGATAAGCTTTTTGATGTGCTGCTGGATCCGGTTTGCCAGTATTTTATTGAGGATTTTTGCATCGATGTTCATCAGGGATATTGGTCTAAAATTCTCTGTTTTTGTTGTGTCTCTGCCAGGCTTTGGTATCAGGATGATGTTGGCCTCATAAAATGAGTTAGGGAGGATTCCCTCTTTTTCTATTGATTGGAATAGTTTCAGAAGGAATGGTACCAGCTCCTCCTTGTACCTCTGGTAGAATTCAGCTGTGAATCCATCTGGTCCTGGACTTTTTTTGGTTGGTAGGCTATTAATTATTGCCTCAATTTCAGAGCCTGCTATTGGTCTATTCAGGAATTCAGCTTCTTCCTGGTTTAGTCTTGGGAGAGTGTAAGTGTCCAGGAAATTATCCATTTCTTCTAGATTTTCTAGTTTATTTGTGTAGAGGTGTTTATAGTATTCTCTGATGGTAGTTTGTATTTCTGTGGGGTCGGTGGTGATATCCCCTTTATCATTTTTTATTGCGTCTATTTGATTCTTCTCTCTTTTCTTCTTTATTAGTCTTGCTAGTGGTCTATCAATTTTGTTGATCTTTTCAAAAAACCAACTCCTGGATTCGTTGATTTTTGGGAGGGTTTTTTGTGTCACTGTTTCCTTCAGTTCTGCTCTGATCTTAGTTATTTCTGGCCTTCTGCTAGCTTTTGAATGTGTTTGCTCTTGCTTCTCTAGATGTTAGGATGTCAATTTTAGATCTTTCCAGCTTTCTCTTGTGGGCATTTAGTGCTATAAATTTCCCTCTACACACTGCTTTAAATGTGTCCCAGAGATTCTGGTATGTTGTATCTTTGTTTTCATTGGTTTCAAAGAACATCTTTATTTCTGCCTTCATTTTGTTATGTACCTAGTAGTCATTCAGGAGCAGGTTGTTCAGTTTCCATGTAGTTGAGCGGTTTTGATTGAGTTTCTTAGTCCTGAGTTCTAGTTTGATTGCACTGTGGTCTGAGAGACAGTTTGTTATAATTTCTGTTCTTGTACATTTGCTGAGGAGTGCTTTACTTCCAATTATGTGGTCAATTTTGGAATAAGTGTGATGTGGTGCTGAGTAGAATGTATATTCTGTTGATTTGGGGTGGAGAGTTCTGTAAATGTCTATTAGGTCTGCTTGCTGAAGAGATGAGTTTAATTCCTGGATACCCTTGTTAACTTTCTGTCTCGTTGATCTGTCTAATGTTGACAGTGGGGTGTTGAAATCTCCCATTATTATTGTATGGGAGTCTAAGTCTCTTTGTAAGTCTGTAAGGACTTGCTTTATGAATCTGGGTGCTCCTGTATTGGGTGCATATATATTTAGGATAGTTAGCTCTTCCTGTTGAATTGATCCCTTTACTGTTATGTAATAGCCTTCTTTGTCTCTTTTGATCTTTGATGGTTTAAAGTCTATTTTATCAGAGACTAGGATTGCAACCCCTGCTTATTTTTGTTCTCCATTTGCTTGGTAGATCTTCCTCCATCCCTTTATTTTGAGCCTATATATGTCTCTGCATGTGAGATGGGTCTCCTGAATACAGCAGACTGATGGGTCTTGACTCTTTATCCAACTTGCCAATCTGTGTCTTTTAATTGGAGCATTTAGTCCATTTCCATTTAAGGTTAATATTGTTATGTGTGAACTTGATCCTGCCATTATGATATTAACTAGTTATTTTGCTCGTTAGTTGATGCAGTTTCTTCCTAGCCTCGATGGTCTTTACATATTGGCATGTTTTTGCAATGGCTGGTATTGGTTGTTCCTTTCCATGTTTAGTGCTTCCTTCAGGATCTCTTGTAAGGCAGGCCTGGTGGTGACGAAATCTCTAAGCATTTGCTTATCTGTAAAGGATTTTATTTCTCCTTCACTTATGAAACTTAATTTGACTGGATATAAAATTCTGGGTTTAAAATTTTTTTCTTTAAGAATGTTGAATATTGGCCCCCACTCTCTTCTGGCTTGTAGAGTTTCTGCCGAGAGATCTGCTGTTAGTCTGATGGGCTTCCCTTTGTGGGTAACCCGTCCTTTCTGTCTGGCTGCCCTTAAGATTTTTTCCTTCATTTCAACTTTGGTGAATCTGACAATTATGTGTCTTGGAGTTGCTCTTCTCGAGGAGTATCTTTGTGGCGTTCTCTGTATTTCCTGAATTTGAATGTTGGCCTTCCCTACTAGGTTGGGGAAGTTCTCCTGGATGATACCCTGAAGAGTGCTTTCCAACTTGGTTCCATTTTCCCCCTCACTTTCAGGCACCCCAGTGAGACGTAGATTTGGTCTTTTTACATAATCCCATACTTCTTGCAGGCTTTGTTCATTTCTTTTTCTTCTTTTTTCTTTAGATTTCTCTTCTCGCTTCATTTCATTCATTTGATCCTCAATCGCTGATACTCTTTCTTCCAGTTGATCGAGTCAGTTACTGAAGCTTGTGCATTTGTCATGTATTTCTTGTGTCATAGTTTTCATCTCTGTCAGTTCGTTTATGGCCTTCTCTGCATTAATTATCTAGTTATGAATTCTTCCACTCTTTTTTCACGAATTTTGTTTCTTTGTGCTGGGTATGTAATTCCTCCTTTAGCTCTGAGAAGTTTGATGGACTGAAGGCTTCTTCTCTCATCTCATCAAAGTCATTCTCCATCCAGCTTTGATCCGTTGCTGGCGATGAGCTGCGTTCCTTTGGAGGGGGAGATGCGCTCTTATTTTTTTAATTTCCAGCTTTTCTGCCCTGCTTTATCCCCATCTTTGTGGTTTTATCTGCCTCTGGTCTTTGATGATGGTGACGTACTGATGGGGTTTTGGTGTGGGTGTCCTTCCTGTTTGTTAGTTTTCCTTCTAACAGTCAGGACCCTCAGCTGTAGGTCTGTTGGAGATTGCTTGAGGTCCACTCCAGACCCTGTTTGCCTGGGTATCAGCAGCAGAAGCTGCAGAAGATAGGATATTGCTGAACAGCGAGTGTACCTGTCTTAGATATTTATTTTCTTATAACCTTTGTTTGCTTGTTTGTCTTCAGCTCAAAACCATTTCTTCGGGTAAAATCTTATAAGTAAAGCAGATTTAAAAAAAATAATTTTTATTGATAACAAATACAGAATCCAGATTCTCATGAACTGGGAATTTCCTTTCCCCCAACTCTCCATTCCTTTTCCCTGGTTGGATGGGGGACTCCCTAAAACGCCCAGCAATCTTTAGAAGATCATTTAAAAATCCTGGGATGAGATAAACTCTGACCTCTCTTCCTCTCCTAAAATTCTGTGTGACTGTACAACCATAATTGCCCTGATCTTTCCTCTCCACCGATCAAAAGCATACCCATCTGTTATGGACTGAATGTTTCTGTCTCCCTGCCCCAAGTTCATATGTTGAAGTTCTACCTCAAAGTGATGGTATTTGAAGATGGGGCCTTTGGAAGATAATTACAGTTAGATGAGGTCAAAGGATGGGCCCTCTGGATGGTATTAGTGTCCTTAGAAGACATCCTCTTCCTTCACTCTCTCTCTCTTTCTCACTCTCTCTCTCTCTCTCTGGTATGTAAGGACATAGCAGGAAGGCAACTATCTGCAAGCCAAGGAGAGGGCTTCACCAGAATCCCACTGATATGGTTTGGTGCTGTGTCCCCACCCAAATCTCACCTTGAGTTGTAAAATTCCCCATGTGTCAAGGGCAGGGCCAGGTGGAGATAATTGAATCAGGGGGGTGGTTTCTCCCATACTATTCTCATGATAGGGAATAAATCTCACAAGATCTGATGGTTTTATGTAGGGGTGTTCCCCTGCACAAGCGTTCTCGCCTGCTGCCATGTAAGATGCCCCTTTGCTCTTCCTTTATCTTCTGCCATGACTGTGAGGTTTCCCCAGCCATGTGAAGCTATGAGTCAATTAAACCTCTTTCCTTCATAATTTACCCAGTCTCAGGTATGTCTTTATTAGCAGCATGAGAAGGGACTAATACACCGATCATGCTGGTATCCTGATCTCAGACTTTCAGCTTCCAGAACTGTGGGAAAATAAATTTCTGTTGTTTAAGCCACCTTCTGTTGTTTGAGTCTGTGGTATTTTGTTATGGCAGTGAAATGGACTAGGACAGCATCTTTCAATGCTCAGCTCCTCCAGTTCACATCCCTGACCTCACTTGAATATATTTATATCATCCTCTTCTGTACTCTTAACCATGCTTTTCCCTTTACTTAAGTTGCCCCTCCCATCTTTCTTAATCCTGAAAAAGCATACAATTTCCAAGTAACAGGCTGTATTCCAGTTTGACTGGAGCATGTGAGTGGTAAAGGAAAATGGGATAAAATTACGTATGGATCATAGAAGGCAATAATTATCTGGGGTGGTCATTGATGTCTGGAGTGAGAGAGTTGGCAACATACACAAATCAACCAGCTTATCTGTAAAATGATTTCACAGTTCTCCACCAGTTCTAGCATTCTTGATTTCTATGGTCAGAGTTATTTCTGGTCTAACAGCAGAGAATGGAGTGAATTGAAGTTGGGGAGAACCAGAGGGAGGGACAGAGGATTATAGTCCTTGGTCTGTGAGTGCTATTAAATAAAAATCATAAAAAGTACTGTCCACCCAAACATCTTTTCATTGCTGCTCTGTGACATGTCTAATTGGATCTTCCATTTCTCCACAGGGCTGGGAAGTCTGAAATTCCCTGTAGTGAGTACGTAGCTGGCAGATGGTGCTTTCGAATTCATTGTTTCTCTTGGAATTTTGCTCATAATCTCCATTCCTCTATCCCTGAACATTTTAAAGCTCATGTCTAGCATTTCTAACTTTTCAAAGCACCTCCACATTCACAATGTTATATTTATAACAACTTGATGATGTAATAGAAATGATTACCTTCCTCTTAAACAAGTGAAAAAATTGAGTGCCTAACAGGTTAAATGACTTGCCAAGATTAGATACTAGCAACTGATATTAGTGGCAGAGCCATAACAGAAAAGTGATGAAGCAGAAGCTCAAGGTATGCTCACAGTGCCAACACGATTCTGTGGGAATGGTCTCTTTGTCACTGTGCCCACGGCCAAATTAGAATTACACTATCCTGGCAGACTCACAATCTACTCGCTGTGAAAATCTCCACCTGAAAGAAAATGTTTCTAGCCTAATAATCTTTGCTTCTCAAGACATGGATTTTTTTGAAAACTGGACTAGGAATGGGCACAATTCGAACAAAATAGGTTTTCAAAATTGGTTGGGAGCAACTCGGCAAAGAGAATATGGTAGGCAGATTTTGCACATCTAAAATACATTCCCATTTAAGAAAGAGAAACTTTCTAAATCAGCTCAGAGCAAAGATGGAAACAAAGGTTTTATGCCAAAGCTACAGCCACCACAAAGTCTGTTCCATCTCCAAGTCTGCCCTGCAACATGATGGCCTGTGTCTGTCATCCCGGCCCAAATGCTGCGCTCCACCCTTCCTTTGCACAGCTTTCTCTTTCACAGACAGAACACTGGCACCTCCCCAAAGGGCCCATGTTGGGAAGAAGCAGCCAGGGTGGGGCGGCAGGGCGGCTCTGTGAGTGCTGGGAGAGGGTGCGGGACCTGGTCTCTATGCTCCGAGCCACCACTGACGTCAAGCCCTCACCCGCATTGGAGGAAATCACACAGAAAACTCCCTTTTGCAGCTGTGCAAACTGTTCTTGCAGAACTACAAACACGCCCACTGCCCCTTACAATTATTCTAAATCCATGCTTTCATTGGCTATACTCAGAGGGAAATAAAAAAGCTATTTCCCAGTTGGCCCTTTTTCAGCCAGACAAAATTAAAATGAAGCCTGACGTTTAAGTGAAATACTCTTCCAATTTATGTTCTGGAGTTTCCATGCTCCTTCCACCCCAGCCTGGTCAGAGCAGAGCTGGCCAGCTAAAGACTTTTCTTCCAGTTTCCTAAGAAATATCCTTGGAAAGTTGGCTATCAGGCTGTTTCTAATACACATCTGTTTCAGGCTTCAGACGTGCCTTCTCACCTTCCTTGTTGTGGTACATTAGGAGTCTTCTCACCTTAGACTCCTTCTCACCTTGTGGTACATTAGGAGTCTAATCTAATGGCTCCTCCTGTAGAGGGAATAGGAAAGGTGGAAGTTCATCAGATTCACCCCAGGTCTCATTGCCCGCACTGATCAGGCAATACACAGACTTCCTAGGGCACCGTCTCTTAAGGACCCCAGCCCAGACCTGGGGGAGAGAAAGAGGCCATCTTTCCTTGGTGAGCATGTATGATGGAATCTGCACCTTTCCTTGGAAGTTAAGGTTGGGAAGGTATAAGAGAACTCTTCTACATCCCTGTCAACTGCACTCCTAAGAGTTTGACATCAAGAATGGTGTTAGAGGTTTGAGGGCCAGGAGAACGTGAGCCTACAGGGTTACTTCTAATCCCAAATACTCTGTTAATCCCAGTGGCTCTTAGGTATGTGTTGACATCACCTGTGGAGTTTTCTAGAAATGCAAATGCCATGCTTCAAACCCAAGTATTCTAATCCTGTGGGAAGGGGCTACAGGGCATTAGCTTTGTGTAGTTTCGAAAGTTCTACAGTGATTCTCATGTAAGGTAGTTCACGTATTTGCCAGTTTTCTCAACTGCGTTATGTACAAGAACCACTCCTAAGAGTGAAACTCTAAAATCACTGAAAAAAAATTCTTTTAAGTGTACATGTGAGGCACAAAGGTAAGATGATAGCCAATTTAAAAAGCCTGGGGGATAGAAAACCAGGAAGAGTTGCAGTATCTAGGAATAAATACCTCATTCATAGAAACATGGAGTAAGGCAGATATTTCTAGGAAAATGACCTTGGCCTGTAACAATAATAAATAAAATTAACTGTGCTCTAGTTGCAGGGATAGTACCCAGCTGGGTAGGAGAGAACAAGGAGTCATCCCTAGAAATCAGGTAGCTGGGGCCGAGCATGGTAGCTCACACCCATAATCCCAGCACTTTGGGAGGCCAACATGGGTGGATCACTTGAGGTCAGGAGTTCGAGACCAGCCTGGTCAACAGGTGAAACCCTGTCTCTACTAAAAATACAAAAATTAGCATACCTGTAATACCAATTACTCGGGAGGCTGAGGCAGGAGAATTGCTTGAACCTGGGAGGTACAGTCTGCAGTGAGCCCAGATTGTGCCACTGCACTATAGCCTGGGCGACAGAGCAAGACTCCATTGCCACCCCCCCCAAAAAAAAAGAAAAAAAAAGAAAGAAATCAGGTAGATGGGTAAAATTAGACCGAAGGAGCACACATACATGTAGACAAACACAGCGCACGCAAAGTAAGAAACACAGATTAATAAGGACCACCGATATTTCGAGTTCTTATTCTGAATAGTATTACCCACGTTTGATTGTGTTCCAGTTGTTAAGACTTTCTTCTATTCATTCAGTAGCCATTATTGACCACTTACAACATGCCAATCACTGTGCTGGGTGTGGGAGGGACAACAGCAACACCAGCAGAACTCTTTCTCTATTTATTTTCTCATCTTATTTTTACTCGGTCTCAGTTCTGCATTTAGACACTTTCTGTATATAGAGAAGTTGCTTTCTGCCACCCCCCATTTACACGCTTCACCTTAGAAACTCTAAGAAAATAGAGAACTTCTTTCTCTCAGGGTCTATTGATCATTCTAAGGGAAATATTCGGATCAATTTTGCTTGGGTCACACGCCCAACTTTGGCAGATGTTGTTTTCCAAAGATGGCCCCACCAACATATTTACTCCATTGCATAGGTTCTTCCTGCTGTGTGACTGACGCATCTCCCACTAAGAGCGAAAGGGACCTATATTCCCTCCCCTTGAATCTGGGTGGGAGCTGTGATGGCCCCATCCAGCCATACTACAGAAATGGAATGTAGCTCTCGAAGCTAGGACACAAAAGGGAGACAGTTTATGGCTGGCACACACACTCCTTCTCTAGAGACAGTCATCTTAGACCCCAGCCTCCATGTTCTGAGGAAGCCCAGGCCACCTGGAGAGGCAACGTGTGGGTGCCCCAGTCAACAGCCAGCAGATGCGTAAGTCGAATGGGCTTTCACATGACTTGAGCCCCCAGTCCCTCCACCTTCCAGCTGTGGCACCAGGCATTGTGTAATTGAGACAAGCCACCCTGCTCTGCCCTGTTTGAATTCCTGACTCACAGTACTCATGAGCAATAATAAATCATGTATGTTTTAGTTCGCAACATTTTTCGTAACTTCTTATACAGCAGCAGACAAATAATAGCCCCATGGAGCAAGGGAACAAGTGTGTTACTGAAGAAGAGAGCTGTGAAATGTTGCTAGGTGGACAACATGGGCAGACACCACAGTCTACTACAAGTTATCCCAGGATATGTTAATTTCCCATGAGTGTTGCTAAGAGAAAATCTTAGATTTTATAAAAATTGGAGCCAGAGTTATTATTATCAACAGTAGATGAAAAAGCGTCCTGATTTTACTATCTAATTCCATTTGCTACATCCACCGTTTATTATTGTTCAGGAAATATAAGTGCATTTTCTCAGATTCATTGTTTAGGCAATGATTTTCAACTCAGCAAGAATTAAAAAATGAAATTCAGAAGTATTACCAAAAAAAGAAAGTTTTAGGCATAGATTGAATTTCAGATACTAACCTTAGGAGGTTCTGAACTCGAAAGCTGCTTTCAGAAAGAGGTTTTATGGTGATCTTTAAGAAAAGACCATCCATGGAGGTGGGGTGGCAGGCCATTTTCAAGATTTGCTTCCTAGCTGGGTTTTCCTCTACCTGCTGCCATTCTGAGCAATCCAGTAAGTACCTTCACTTGTCTGCTACACTTCATGTTGGATTTGCATAACCCCAGACTGAACCTGAATTCCTCACTAGCAAAAGAAAGTATGTTTTCTGGAAGTTTTCAGAGGAAAATGTTTGATTTGTTTATTTTTAAAAGATGGTCAACCAAACTATATTCTCAAGGTTTATTCTATTTAATGATTTTCATAGATGTCTGATAAAAATTCCTTTACATAGACCCATATTTGAAAGTTCAAAACACAGAAGGGGAAGCTGTAAATTAAGCAGGATTTAAAATATGCTCTTTCTCACAGGAAAAAAGTTTACTTTGTAGTCAATTTAAATGACAGCTACCAAAGAAACCAGAGTCCGAGTTTCAGGATTAGGAGCTGAGATATGAAATAATAACACTGCCTGCGTAAGGACTCATCTACAGAGAAGAAATTAAAAAGCAGACATTGGAATGTTGTGTCTCTGAGAAAGGCAGGCTTTGGGGAAGAGGAAAAAGGTTAAGCTTGCTGGTCTTCAGCTTTATGGTTGCATGGCGGCCACAGAATTGAAGGCATTCTCTGCCTCCATTTCCCTTCAAACACAGAGGTTACCAATGAAGGAGAATGCATTTTACCCTGTCCCTCCCTTAAGTTAAATTCCTCATCTAAATCCACATGAAAATCTGAGAGACACAGCCCATTTCATAAGTGAGCAGAATTGAATTCTGCTTTCTGAACTTGTAGTGAGAATGTTCAATTAAGTGAATCTTGGCCAGTTTTTAAAAACGTATTTAAAGACTAGATGTTTTTTGTTGTGGTAACATTTACATTAAGTAAAATGGACCATTTTAACCAACTTTATGTGTATATTTCATTGGCAGTAAATACATTCACATTGTTGTGTAACCATCAGTACCATCCACCTCCAGAACTCTTTTCATCTTCCAAAACTGAAGCTCTTTACCTATTAGGTGATAACTGCTCATTCCCCTCCCGTCCCCCAGCCCCTTTCTACTTTCTGTTTCTATGAATTTGATTCCTCTAGGCACCTCATATAAGTGGAATCATACAGTATTTGTCCTTTCGTGACTGGCTTATTTCACTTAGCATAGTGTCTTCAACGTTCGTTCTTCTTGTAGCATGTGTCAGAATTTCCTTTTTAAGGCTAAATAATATTTTATTGTATATGTATTCCATATTGGTGAATTCTTTTAAATGGGCTAAACTCTACTCTCCAACAATAGTTAATCAGGACAGTCTTTCTCTACTGTCTTTTCAATGTTAAACATTTGTTTAAAAATGACATTTTTCTTCTTTATCATTTTTTTCATTTTCTCATTATATCTGGTTTATCTTTTCTCTCTACCTCCCTTCTTTCCTTTCTCCTTTTCTGTCTTCCTTCCTCTTATCTCGGTCTCTCCTTTGTGATAGCAGGTGCTACATACTGCAGATGTCCTTACTATGTACCCACCTCTTCTGCCAAATTATCAGTTTCTCCAGGGCAGGAACCAAATCTTACCTTATGAGAGGCCCTGAATAAAGCCAAGTAAATGCTCAATAGAGGAGAGCTGAGTTTAACTGAGTGGACTATTATATGAGGTGGCAGCAAAGGAATGATCCCATTCACAAATTTCTCAAAATCAGCTAAGGCAAACACAGACCCATGTCTATTTGTGTATTTATTTTTTATTGCTGCCATCACAAATTTTCACAAACTTTATGGCTTAGAACAACACAAATGTATCATCTTACAGTTCTATGGATAGAAGTTTAGTTCAGGTCTCATTGGATTAAAATCAGTGTCACCAGGCTGCATTCCCTTCGGGAGGCTCTAGGAGAGAATCCCCTTCCCTGCTCATCCATGCGTCGGCAGAATTCAGTTCCATGTTGTCATAGGACTGGTGGCTCCAAGTCCTTGCTAATCTGTCACCTGGGGTGACCTTAAGTCCAAAGGCTTCTCTTGGTTCTTGCACATAGCTCCCCACACCTTAGAATCAGCAACAGGCACCGAATCCTTCTCCTGCTGCCATCTCTCTGACCCTCCTTGTATTGTTACATCTCTATCACCGAAGCCTGGAAAGGTTCTGCACTTTTAAGGACGGATGTGATTAAACTAGGCCCACTTAAAAAAACCACCTGAAGGTCCATAACCTTAAGCATATCTGCAAAGTCTCTTTTGCCATGTAAGGCAACATATGCGCAGGTTCCAGGGATAGGGGATAGGCATTGTAGGGGGTCCTCATTCTGCCTACCACAATCTGCAGGCATCTACTCCAGATCTCCTAGTTCCTGTCTTCCTATCATTTTCTTCCTAGGGCCCTGCCTACTGGCCAAATGATTCACCATTCTTTAGGGATCCATGCATAATCTAACCTCAAGCTATTTCTCCTTCTACATAAAATGGATGACAAGTTGTATTGCTCATTGGGATGATTTGCTTTCCCCAGTGTCTTTCAAGGCCACCCCTGTGTGAACTAAGCCCAGCCTTTTTCTTCCTCCATTATCTGGTCATAAAGAATCCCACATGTGGCCACAGGTGTGAGCTGAGGGACAGGTCCTGGTGCAAGAGTAATGGGTAACATAGGAATCTGGACTACCTACTAAGACAACTTGCTACCTGTGCTCAATCTTTATTGTATGATAGCACTTCCATTTTATGATGGATTACTATTGGACCTCCTCAATTGCATGACTTGGTGGGCTGGATATATGGTCCAAGCACTTCATCCTGGAACTTCTACAGAGCGCTCTCCTACTCTGAGCTTAATTTTAGCTTGAAGTCTTTTTTTGTCACCCACTGTATAGGTTCAAGTAGTATTCCCAGGTGGGGAATATTCTGCCTCCAGAATCTGAAGTGGCCTATTAGGTGCTATACTTCCTTCTTCATGGTTGGAGGTGCTGGAAGCAATAATTTTTCCTTTACTTTGGAAGGGATGTTCCAGCTTGCCTCAGACTAATGGGCACCTGAAACTTTTACTGATGATGTGACACTACTTCAGTCTTTGAACTGTTTAGCTCACATTTTCTGTAATGCGTGTGTCTTAACAAGGCCTCCAATCAACTAGCGATTTTGTGCTCATCTGATCTGATTAATATGATGCCATCAAAAGAGTAGAACAATGTGAGCTTCTGTGGGATGTCCAGGTCTCTTCAGACTACATTTTAATAGAGAATAGAAGAGTTCACACAGACCTTGAGCAAAACAATGAACATATACCATTGTACATTTCAAATGAATGTGAAACATCTAATCTTCTTTCCTGGTAGAAATAGAAAATGCCAGCTTCATGGCCCCACACCATGAGGCTGAGGCCATGTTAATATCACTGTCACAGCAGCTGCAAGTGGGGCTACCACTTGGCTGAGTTTACAATAAAGAGTCCACTACCGATATTCTCCTGTGTCTGTCTGGTTTCTACAAGGTGCAGATTAGCGCATTAAATGGAGATATAACCACCACCTCTTCCAGGATGAATATAACAGCGAATGAGGGAAGCTTTACTGATTTGGGAATTCTCTTCAATAGCACAGGACTAAGTAGTCTGGAGAGGGCCCCAGGAGATGGTGTAACCTAGGATGATCCCTATAAGGATGGTAGAGGAAACAGTCCAGCCAAATGAGGTGCAAAGACCAGAAATTGTCATAGCATGCAGTGAAAGGGAAATTAAAACATCTAGAGAAAGCAGCATGGTAGAGTAGCTATGCTATGTAAAGCTAGAAAGCCCAATTATATTATAACTTAACCCTATTTATTGGTATAGTAGCAAGGAGGAGAGTAGCACAGATTCTGAGGCAAGGAGGATGTATGTTGTCTTATGGAAGAAGGACCTCTGCATCTTCTTCAAGTAAAGTTAGCATGTTATCCCTCAGTAGGGAGGGATGGGCCACTTTTGCAGGCTCAGAAGGTTAAGAGAAATCTGGGAAGTAAACATTTTGGGGGACATCAATCTAGATTTTCCTGTCTCATGTGTCCAAGTCTCATTCTTTCCTAACCAGAGCCCTAACCTTAGAATAGTCCACTGCCATGGTTGGGAGTTTAACCTTCCCTTGAACTCAAATACTATGTCAAATAATTCTTGGGGCTACTTCTCAGCTTCCTTAGCCCTCCCATTGTAGGAGATGATACCTCTGTATATGCTACCAAGAAAATACTCTCTGGTCTTCAATCCTAGCTTATAATCGCCAGTTAATCACTCTGAGCTTCTTATTATCTTTTTCCAGGTCATCAGTTGAACTTACTAAGAGCCAGTTCCATTGTCCTTATAGTTAGTTTCCCTCATACTTCTCAAATACCTGATACGTTGCAGCACCTAATGAATTCCCTTCCATCACTGTATCAATGATTGGTTGAAAGTTTGAACAATTGCATTGCTACCTAGTGCCAGTGCTATCTGTTGCTCACCTACCACCAGCAATGACGTCCTCTTTGCCAGGTGTTGGTTAGACAATTTGCTTCCAAAATCCCATCTCGGTGTTGGCTTTCTCAAACCACTCCTGGTACCAACTGTTACAATTTGGGCTCCCTAGGAAGCATACTCTGGAATGGAAATTGTTGTGCAGAAAATGTCTTAGAGAATGCACCTTGAGATCAACCTTTGTGAAAAGGATGGAAATAAGATTGGGTAGAGGAATAAGTTAGCTGTGATATCCTCTGAATGGAGGACTTAGCTAATTCTAAAATTGGAATGACTTTTCAGAGTTATTCTGAATTGAGGGCAAGGGGCTGACCTTTATAAATCCAAGTTGATCAGTCACTGATTATAGACTATCTGATGAAGGAGGTGTAACCTTGGGCAAGGCTGCTGTCATCAGTTACAGCAGTGTGACTGATTGTAGGAGGCTGACCCTGAGGGCTCTGCCTGCAGCGCTCCCAGTGGCTGGGAGAGTAAGTCCTGTATTCCTAAAGACGAAGTGATACATCACAGTGTCTATCACACAATCTTAAAGCCTTATTACAAATCAGAGCATTTTAACCCACCTTGAGAAAGAGCCTATTTCAAGCTAAAAATGATTATCCAAGTCATCAACAAAAGTATTGAATAAGACAAAGATCTCTCTATTCCTACCCCCACCTACCTGTTGTCTAGTACTATTAGTGCATTTTTCTTGACCAGTACATAAAGTACTTTAAGGAAATACACAAATTCTAGCCCTAAAGTTACAAATGGAGGAGCTTTAAATGAAGAAAAGAATGACCCCATCTGCTCTTTGATTATTTGGAATAGCCTTTGAATAAAATGAGTTAATACATGAAAATACACTTAAATAGCCCTTATTGAATGCCTACTCTATGTTAGAAATTGTTTTATTTATTCTTACTTTATGTATTGAAACTATGGCAATTGGAATTTATTATTTCTATCTTAAGTATACTAAAATATGTTGAAATTTACGAAGTAATGGTTTGCGTTTATGTTTCAGTTAATTATAACACATGATTTTATTTATGTAGATGCTAATTTAATATTTCAGGTTGTTGCTACCTGAATAGAATGATACTAAATTATGTAACTTTTAAAAGTCTAGAAAAATGATGATGATACACATTTACCTAGAAAATGTGTGAATGCCTAGCCACAATGTCCATCCCTTGGAGTTTTCCAATTCTGTTAAAGGAATGCATTACTTCTTGCCCCAGGGGTATTTGGAGCTTGAAGCTAACATCCGTTTCCCAAAAGACTAACTTATGTGCAAAAGTGACTTTCGTCAGACCAGCTATACAAAAGGGTCCAAAAGTGGACCAAAAATCTGGATGGAGCCATCTGAGCTCTACCATGTATGTTCTGTGGGATCATGGCCATGTTACTTGAACTCGGAGCCTTTGTTTATTCATCCATGAAATGGAGACAGAAATACTACCTCTTAGGGGTTTTTGTGAGGACTGAGTGGGAAAACTGTATGTGAAGCATGCAATAATTGGCAGATATTTTTATTGCTCTTTCTATTATTAGCTGGCATTACTAGAAGTGTCTACAGAAATGAATTCTCTCCTAGTAAACCAGCCCCTCTCTGTGTCTTCATTTCCTCTTCCATAAAATGTGGATAATAATGGTATCAATTCTGTTGGCTCTTATGAGGATTAAATTGATTAACATATGTAAACCCCTTAGAAGAGTGGTTAGCACACAATAAGTCCACTAAAAAAGTTCTTGTGCTTTCAATTTAAACTAAATTTCTTTGACCAAATTATAAAGACATAACTACCTTTTCTCCAAAGGAAGATATGATGTAGTCAAAGTATTATATCATCTTTTCTCACTCCTTGGTCACAGATTTCACTCTTTATAAGGCCTTTCCTGACTAACTGGAAGAGACAAGGTAAGCTGGTTCTGCAGAAAAAATCACAAGGCATGTCTAATGAGTAGTGAAGGCTGGAGCCCATGTGGCCTTGGGCAAATCATGCTCCGAGCCTTGGTTTTCCCAGCTTTCTGAGGGGAATAACATCTCTACCCTGGGCACCTCCCTGGGTGGTTTAGAGATCATATGGGAGACTCTGTCTTCTTGCATATGGCATAATTAGTGTGCATTAAGAAGGCTTGGCTCCGCTCAGTCTGCATCAGTGACCCTCAGGCCTCTCCTCCTTGACTGTTGCATTGGATGTGAATGAAATAGTTATTTGGGGTGCTGTTGGGGTCCACTAAAGGTGATGACTTCTGGAGGATAGCATTCAAGCCACTTAATCTAACACACAAATACTTAAGAATATACCATTGAAGAATGATTGAGCACTTAATATAAAACCATTGGATACTAAATCTTAGTAATACAAAGGATGTTCGAAATTGTGTCTGTAATGGGCTAAATTGTATCTCCTCCCCAGATTCATATGTTCAAGTCCTGATCCCCAATACCTCAGAATGTTACTGTATTTGGAAATAGGACTTTTAAAGAGGTAATTGGGTCAAAGTGAGGTCATCAGAGTAGGCCCTGATCCAGTATGACTGGTGTCCTTGTAAGAAAAGGAAATGTGGGCACAGACGCACAGAGGGAAGACAATGTGAACATGCAGGGAGCAGCTGGTCACGAACAAGCCAAGAAATTCCAAGAATTCTCAGCAACACCAGAAGCTGGAAGAGACAGGGAAGAATTTTCCCCTTAAAGTCTTCAAAGAGAGAGCATGGCCCTGTTGATTTTAGACTTCTAGCCTCTAGAACCGTGAAAGAATAAATTTCTGTTGTGAAAGCCACCTAGGTGTGGTACTTGGTATGGCAGCCCCAGTAGGCTAATGCAGTGGCCCAATATGTGTCTTCCAAGAAGCTCTAAGTCTATGGAGGAGAGTCTCTTAAGTCAAGGGAGGAGGAACTCAGGAGGAGGAGACAGACTTCACTCTTCTCTTCTTTAACCAGCATAAGTCTTTTTAGCAGTTCTGTATACTGAACTTCCAGGAAGAATATTCTGTCTACTAAAGATTTGTAGTGAAAAAGCAGCAGTGGAAAACTACTGCTCCTGTGTAGCTGAGCCTATCAATACTCTGCCTTAGGTTAGGAATCTCCCCATTTTCGTCTCACAGCTCCCTGGGTGCCTTTACTCACAATAGCCTGTACCTGGGGCTTTGGCTGAGGTGGTCCCCAAAGAGGTGCCAGAGCCTGCTTTGCCTGCACTTAGAAAACTGAAACAGGGAGCAGTCCTCAATCAGTGACTGACCTACACAGGGGTATAAATACCTCAGCTCTCTTGCTGCTCATTAGGACAACTTTGGTGAGAACTGCACTGTCTCCAGAGCCTCCCTATGGGACTTAGTGTGACACCTTCTCTTGATTAGCCTCCTGTCCTTCCTTTTCCTTCTCCCTTGTGGATTCTACCTGGGAACACTCCCTAACAAATCACTTTTATGTGGTGTTTCTCAGCCTCTGCACTGTTGACAAGTTGATTGGGATAATCCTTTGATGTGGGGAGCTGCCCTGTGCATGGTAGGATGTTTAGCAGCATTCCTGGGCTTTACCCATTAGATGCCAGTATCACCTCCCTTCCTCGCCCATGGTCATGACAATCAAAAATGTCTTCTGACAAGGCCCAGTTTGGGCCCTGGGAACCAAAATTGCCCCATTCAAGAACCACTGCTTAAGTATTACAAATGTAGACCCCTAAGTTCTGAGAGGTGATGAAGTAGAAGACCTGGGATTAGAAGCTAAACTTCTTCATTCCCTGGCCACTGGCTTTTTTTTATTTTTTATTTTTTACTACACTTGTGTTTCCCAAACTTGTCTTATTATAAGACTTATGTAAATGCCTTTAAATACAGAGTCCCAGATGCCTCTCCTAAAGAATCTGATTCAGTAGGCCTGGTAGGGGGCACCGGGTCTGCAAGCCTCAGCGGTTCTCTTGAATAGGCAAGCTTGGGAAACTACACTAGAATCCTGATTCTCAGATTGTACTGTGGAAAGGACTCATTGTGTGAATGGTGTAGGGAGGGGAAGGGAGAGGGCAGTGAGGTAGTTGATATATCAAATATTAATATGTTTCTATAAAATGTAAATTTCTCAGCTTCATATTCTGAGATTTTGATAGTCTTAATAAAATTGCCAAGTTTTTCTGATATAAGTGGTCTGAAACAATTGTTATAATACTTTTCATTAAATTATGTTCTTTTGTTAATGTACATGCAGAATAGTGCACTGTATCTATAGATATTTATTAAACACTTTCCCCCTCAGCTGACATCAAGATTTCTAATGAATGCATTTATAATACTCTATATTTCTCCTTTTTAGTACTTAATAATTTGTGTGATGATGGTCTTCTTCAGTAAAATATTCTGTAACTCAGGGCCTATCTCAGCCTTTATCCAGTTATATTCCTTAAGCCTAGAACTCTATGTGCGTGGAGTGAGTGTTCAATAAATGTTGCTGAGTAAATGACATCAGATAAGAGGTAAACAGAATAATGACCCCCTCCCTAAAGATGTTTACATCTGAATCCCCATGAATTTGAATATGCTCAATAGGAATATGTTATATTACATAGCAAGGGAGAATTAATGTTACAGATGAAATTAAGGTCGCTAATCTGCTGACCTTAATATAAGGGAATTCTCCTAGATTATATTCTGGTGGACTTTATAATGACAAAGGTCCACTGAAGTGGAAGAGGGAAGAAGAGGAGGTGAGAGGCAAAGACAGATTTAAAGATGCTATGCCGCTGGCTTTGGAGATGGAGGAAGGAGCCACAAGCCAAGGAATGAAGGTAGTTTCTAAAAGGTGGAAAAGACAAGGAAGTGGATTCTCCACTAGAGCCTCCAGGAAGAACACAGCCTCAGAGATACGTTGATTTTAGCTGAGTGAAACCAATTTAAGACTTCTAATGTCTAGAACTATAAGAGGATACATTTGTGTTAAGCCTTTAAATTTGTAGTAATTCGTTTCAGCAGCAATAAGAAACTAATATAGATGGTAATGGAAACAACAGCTGAGCTTTGCCGCTATCCTTCCTTATCCTGATAAAAATGTATTATACCAATTTTTTTTTTTTTTTGTGCAGATGAAACATCAGGGACTTAGAAAGGCTTACGTGGCCAATGGCACACCATTAGCAAGTATGGATGGGCTGCAGACCTCTCAGATCCACACTCTGTCACACGAGTGCTATTGAATGTGGGCTGCACAGACTGTTCCTGATCCATGTTGAAATAAACGCAGATATTGAGACTACATGTTGAGAAACGTCTCATGGTAATTCTTTTCTTTATTCCCACGTTCATTCTGATTTTGAAAGGTAATTTTATGTCTGTTAATCTACTAATTTTAAAATGGGGCTTCTTTTATACATCATTTTTATTTTTTTTAGAGTAATTCATTCTTATTATATTTTATAAAAATCTTGGTCCACATGAATTGGAAGAAAAGAACAAACTGGTTCCTAATCACAGACTCTTGGAGAAGCTCTGCACAGACTATTATGCCAAGATTTGGGGTTGCGATGGGTCCTTGCCACTGGCTTTACTAATTCCCCCAAGTGGGCAGAAGTGAGGGCCCAATCCACAGTTGCTCAGGGCCTTGCTGGGGATGGGATGGGGACAGAGGGCAGCTGGGTCCTAGGACCCTTCTTCCCCTTGAAGACACAGCTTTCCTAGTTCTGCTTCCCAGTCATACTCCAAAGCCTCACCATTTCCACCTTCTCCCCGTTCTTTCAATAAAGGATACTTAAGGTTTATATTAACTTTTTCTTCTCTTTGGTCAATTTGTTTCTCTATGAGAGTGCATGCCCCCCACATATTTCACATGGCCTGCATTTTTATGAATCCAAGAATAAATGCATTTTTGGCTAACAGCTAAGAAGTATTTTTAGACTCATGGAGCTGTATTTTTGTCTTCTGGAGAACATAATTTGAAGCAGATGCAGTGGCATGTGGCACTCTTTAACTCTGCACCCAGTTTCAGATGTCCTGCCGGCAAACTGCGTCTCTTCAAAAATATGTTAACACTTTAATGAAAACTGATGATCTCTCAATCTAGAAGGCAGAGCCATCCCAAGAACAATGACCGAGATCTTGCCTATTTATTCAAACTGCTTCAGGTCAGCTGTGTTGACCTTTGCTCTGCCTGAGATGGGGCTTTTGCAACAGAGATGTTTGTTTAGCATGCATGTATGAATCACTGTCATTTCCCTACCATTCCCAGTTCCATGATGGAGCAAGACCACATCCCAGGGGAGCTCGTATGATAGAAAGAGAAAGAACTCTACTAACCTATTCCACATATGGAATCTTCTACTTGTCAACATTTAGATTTGGAAGCAACTTCTGTCATCATCTATTTCAACATCCTTATTCTAGAGCTGTGCTCAATGATACCATTTGAGTCTAATTCTGCTTTGGACTTTTATTGCCTGAGTAGGTGTTGAAGTTTTCTTGAACAAGTGAGTGAGTGAATGATGGATGAAATCAAGACCCAGAGAAGATAAATCTCTTGTCCAAGATAGCAGAATTCAGAACATAACAGATTCATTTCCAAGCAGTCCAGCAAGACTGCTTTCAGTACCAATTCGGAACTCCTAGAATTGTTCTGGTATGAGTCCAGGCTCACCACTGGTTTTCTCCCAGATAGCTGAGGCTTAAACCTTAAAACGTCCAGGCTGGGTTTAACCTGCTCTGCCAGCAGGGATTCTATGCGTTTTAAATCAAGAGGTTCCAGATTATAGCGATGAAAAAAGTTTCATATGGGCAGAATGGCAGAGCCTGTGTGATCGTTGTGAAACATCGCATTTCACCACAGGAAGCAAAAGCTAGGCGGTGGGTGGCTGGTCATGTAAAACGCTCCAAGGCGAGGGTTATTTCAACTCTGCTGTGATTGGAGCTAGGCTAGTGTACTTACTCTTTCACAGTAAAATAAAGAGTAAAGTTAAGACCAATTTAAAAGAAATCTTGCAAGTGTTGCAGATTTGAGTACCTATTAGGATCAAAATTAAAGAAATGCCAATAGTGGCTAAACCCAAGCTTTCCTTTCTCTAACAATCATTTAGAGCTTAGGAAAAACTCCAGGCAGACTAACTGGAATGTAATTGAGATGTTGGCCTGTCAATATCTAACTGAGAAAATGACAGGCCTGGAAAGGTGATCATCAGTTTCACCAGGTAGATGGTAGATGTGATGTTCACATCACATTCATGCTGAACAGAATGTGATGTGAACAGAATGTGAATGAACAGAAGCTGTGATATGGCCCCAAGAGGCCGGCCACCGTCCAAGGAACTGCGCTGGCCAGCAGGTGACCTGCCTTCTCAGAGCATTTTCTTCATATGCAAAGTGATGATGACAATATTTCCCTCTCGAGGTGGGCGGATCACAAGGTCAGGAGATCGAGATCACAGTGAAACCCCGTCTCTACTAAAAATACAAAAAATTAGCCGGGCGTGGTGGTGGGTGCCTGTAGTCCCAGCTACTCGGGAGGGTGAGCCAGGAGAATGGCGTGAACCCGGGAGGTGGAGCTTGCAGTGAGCCGAGATCGCGCCACTGCACTCCAGCCTGGGCGACAGAACTAGACTCCATCTCAAAAAAAAAAAAAAAAAAAAAAAAGAATTGTTATGACTAGGATTAGTAACTGTGTAGATATACATTAATAATCATGGCTAAAATTTTTCTAGCACTTACTCACTGCTAAGATGCTGTCCTGATTTTTTTTTAAATTTAACTTATCTCAGAAGCCACTGTGGACACATTATTTATCCTTCTGGCCTCTCTTTATTCTTACTTTATTAGAAACAAGCCCTTGGAAATTAATACTTTATCTGCATCACAGAGTTGTTATGAAGATTACATAAGTTAATCTGTGAACATGTTTTCTCAAGTGCATGACCCATGTTAAATCTTCAATGGATGTTAGCTATTATAATCCATTACATTATACTGCCCAGAGATAATTAAAAGTATAAAATTAGACTTCCAATGAATATTATGTGCATGAGGAGGGGGAAGAAGAGGCTGTGTTGACTGTGGGACATTTCACAGAAACAAATGTGTTGGTGACCTCTTAGTGTGTCCCATCATGTACACTCTCCCTGCTTCTCCCTTTTCCCTGCTCTGTGTCCAGGAAGGTTACCTGAATGGGCTATATCAAGAGGCTCCCTTTCCCTCTGTCTTCCTCTATGCTTAGTGGATGCAGAGCCTGAGCAAAGAGGAAAGGAGGAAGGAGGGTGGAGTCAAGGCACTTACTCCCCTGCTTCCCCACTATAGGGCTCCTGCATGGTGGTTGATGCAGTTAGTATTGTGAGTGGTTATTACGATTTGGTGACTGAGGGTGGCTTCAAGTTTGGGCATCTGGAAAATAGTGGCAAATCCGGGTGTATTGCTTTGGGAAAAAAGATAGTAAATGACAAAATATTTCAGGACAATGGGAGCCTGGGGCTAGATATGAAGGACTACCACTTGGGACTGAAAGAGATCATGGCAAACAAATGTTTATTTAAAAGTTTACCCAAATATCTAAAAATCTTCAAATACCCCCCCAAACACAATTTTTTCTTTTGAGACAGAGTCACACTCTGTCATCCAGGCTGGAGTGCAGTGGCATGATCTTGGCTCACTGCAACCTCTGCCTCCCAGATTCAAGCAATTCTCGTGCCTCAGCCTCACGAGTAGCTGGGACTATAGGCACCACCATGCTCTGACAATTTCCCTCTCACAATTTTACCTTCTCAATAGAAATATTTTTATACCCATTTTTCGAGCATTTGTGTACACATGCCCTCACCTTCCTTTACCTGTAGTTTTGCAAGAATTTCTTAGTTTAGCAACTATGATTCAGTTCTTTAACAAACAAGTTCTGCAAATCACACAACCCATTTCTAATAGTTTCCTTGAAAAAATAAAAAGATATAAAACAAAATAAGATAAAGTATATGATATTAGCTTTTATTTAATTTACTGTAAAATGTAGACTGCCATTTCATTTTGTGTAGTTCTAAAATCAATTTTAAACTTTTTTCAAAGGAAGGATTGAAAATAAAAGAAATACTTAAGCAATACAAGTAAATTCCTTGAGGTCAGCATAAGGTCTTCTTGGTTACCCTTTCAGGACCCATTCAGTTGTTGGTCTCCAGCTGCTGAGCTTTTGCATCTGACAGAGTAGCCCAAAGTCACTTTCTTAGAGCTGACCACAGGACAGTCATGAGCCCGGAACTTAGGGAAGGGAAAATCCTGGGTAGGTTGTATGGCAGGATGGCTATTTCTCTAATTATTCACTTATCTTCTTTTTTTTATTGCTCCTGGATTTTTAGCTGGACTCCTGATCACCTAAAATAAAGATTACATTTCACAGCCTTACTTGAAGCTAGATTGGATATGTAACTAAATTCCAGTCCATACTATGTAAGCAGAAGTGCTGTGTGCAACTTCTGAGAAGCGTAGTCACACAAGGGAGCATGCTATTCTCTTTTCTTTGTCATCTTCTTGCTGTCTGGAATGTTGACATACAATGGAGGCTTAAGCATCTATCTTGTGCCAGATACTGAAGCTATGCCAAGGATGATGGAACAACAAGGTAGAAGAAATCTGGGTCCCTGAGGTTCACGACTCTGCCCTGTCAATTTTGGAACACTTACCTCGACTTGCTTAAGCCACTGCTATTTTGGAGTTTTTTGTTCTCTCAGCTCAATCTAATCGTAATTAATGTATGATGCCCAAGTTCCACTGGTTTCCTCTCTAACCAGTTCTGGAAGCCCCCAAGGAGAACCTGATCACCTTTCACCTACCTCATGGCATCTTTGCTCTGCTTCTGCTCTAGGCATTGATGCCTCTGGTTAGAAAACAACTACCTCTAATCAAGTGAGTTCCTCATGATAATATCACCAGCAATTGATGCTGCCGATGAACAAAGTTCACTGTTCAGGCTGCTCTCAGTTCCATGGAACACTGCCTGGTGGATGAGAGCACAGGGATCAGCATCCAGCTCTGTCACATATCAGCTGGTATCACTGTGGGAGGGTGGGTGGCCTAACCCCTCTCTGCCATCTGTAAAATGAAAATTATAACAGTGCCCATCTAATGGGAAAGAAGCAATGATAATAAAAGAAAATATTTAAATGGGTACTTTCCTTGCACCAGGATCTGTGCAAGCCTATTCCATACTGAACATTTAATCAATGCCTGAATTTGTGCTACCTGTGGGCGTGACTGCAGTGTTACCCAGGACTGCTCAATGCTGCCACAACCCACAGGCATCTTGGCCCCAGGGCTCTCCTCTGTGGGACACAGGCTTGATTCACAGGACATTAGTCTTGTGGAATGACTTCTTACAGCAATGCTCCTGTGCTCAAAATATTCTTTCCCTACCCCGACCCCAACATATTTTCCTTAAACCAAATAACATGAATCATGCCCAAGTGTCTTTGTCCCTCATGCAAAGGAAGAGAGAAGAAAGTATGCCAGATAGTCTCTGCAAGCCTGAGTCCTCTAAATATGCTGAGGCATGTCTGATTCCCAGGATGAACACAGCTCAGAGTTTCCATTTGAAACCATCCTCCTACTCACTACTCCACCTCACCCATTCCATACCCACCAGCAACCATTGCACACATCATTACTGAGGAAATGAGGGGTTGGGATCCTAACAGAACCTGACATTTTCCCATGGGATGATGGCAAGATGGTCTCTGAACTCCAGGAGCTTCTCTCTCTCCAGATGTGCACAGGTATGTTTCTCTGTGTACTGCCTGGGTACTGCCATGGGCCCTGCCTCCCGTCTTCCTAGGCTCTGAGTGCATTCGCCGACCTGTTTTTCTTACCCACTGTAGCTCTGGGGTTTCTGAGCTTTGCATACTTGTCAGCTGTGCTTCTAATTCAATACGGTGACTAGAGACATGGGGAGCACTGGCAGGAAAGAGGAGGGGCTGGGAGGCTGAGCTAGACAGGAGCATCCTTCTTGTCAAGGAGTTCCTTCTAGTTTTTGATATAGACTCTTTTCTTCTCATAACCATTAATGTGGAAACGTTCTCTAATATATCCAAAATTAAACTCGTTATCTTTTTCTGTTTCTCTTAATAAGTGCTTCTGCCCGCACGTACTTCCTCCAGGGATTATTCCTCTTCCTGTCAGCTCTGATCTCCATTTCTGGTGCTACCTTCCTCAAGTCAGCCAGGTTCACAAACTCTGGCTGCCCAATGGCTGGGGGCAGGTGCCATTTGTACTGTAGCTGTGTGCATGATGTTCCCCAGAGGTGGGAAGTGCATAAACTGGTTGGTGGTGCAGGACCAGCCCTGCCCAGGCCTGCCACCTTGCAGTCAATGTTTACTCCCTGCCCCTCTTCACATACCCCCATCCAACCAGTCCCCAAGTGGCATCTACCTAGTCCATCCTTTACCTCCTGTCCATTCCCAATGTCATCTTCTCAACTCCAGCCCCCATCATGCCCCACTTAGCTTTCTAATTGGTGTTTCTTCTCTCAGTTCCCACCAAGTCCTTCCTAAAAGACAGCACCAAATGAGTCCTCCCAAAGCCGCATGCGTAATGTCACTGCAGTGTAGACCCATGTCATCAAATGTCCTTGTTTGGCACCCAGACCTTCTGGCCACCACATACTTCCCCCATCTTTATATCCTTCACATACATACACTCCAGCTAGAGTGAACTATGTGCCATTCCCTAGGCAGCCCCTGATTTTCTGGCAACTGGCCTTACTTGGGCCTCTCTTCTAGGAATGCCAGGTGACTTCCTGTGCACTTAAGGCCCCATTCATTGGGTTTCAGTCGTGTCTAATCTGAATTATCTCCAACTAGCTGGTATCACTCCTTTTTCTGAAATCTCATTAACAATTCTTAGGCTGTTTAGATTGAAAACATTTGTATTTGTATCTTAACTATGCCATCAAGTAGTTTATAATCCAGTAAAGGAAATATGTCTTGGGAGTCTCATAAGGCCTAGTACTCATCTTTGCCCTGTGGTAGATGTGTGTGGAGTGAAGGAGGGAGAGGATGGAAAAAATGAAGGGAAGGAGGGAGGAAGTGCTAGCTTTCTAAATACAAACAAACTCTAAAACAGGTTTCTGTGATTTAGAAGTAGGTGTTTCAGAATCCATATGGATGTTTTCCCTCACTGATGCCACAAGGAAATTCTTAAAGTTAGATCAAATCAAAAACCTGAATCAACAATCAGAAACTGGGAGGAGAATCATCCTCTTCTCCTTAGGAGAATTAAAGACAACAATTAAAGAAGCACGTCCAAAGACTAGGGGATGCTGCCCCTGTGCCATGGGCCCAGGGTAATTTAACCTTGTCAGTTAGACCCATTTTTATTATTGAACAGGTGACAAAACTCGGGGGGTCTGTTTGTAATCTCAACATGAGGGCTCCTGCTGGGAAGAACAGGTGACTGACACTCCTATCTGTCCTGATGTGCCTGGAATTGGTGGGTTCTTGGTCTCACTGACTTCAAGAATGAAGCCGTGGACCCTCACGGTGAGTGTTGCAGTTCTTAAAGATGGTGTGTCCGGAGTTTGTTCCTTCTAACGTTTGGATATGTTCCGAGTTTCTTCCTTCTGGTGGGTTCGTGGTCTTGCTGGCTTCAGAAGTGAAGCTGCAGACCTTCGTGGTGAGTGTTACAGCTCATAAAGACAGTTTGGACCCAAAGAGTGAGCAGCAGCAAGATTTATTGCAAAGAGCAAAAGAACAAAGATCCCACAGTGCGGAAGGGACCCGAGCTGGTTGCCACTGCTGACTGGCGCAGCCCGCTTTTATTCCCTTATCTGACCCCACCCACATCCTGCTGATTGGTCCATTTTGACAGAGTACTGATTGGTGCATTTACAATCCCTGAGCTAGACACAGAGTGCTGATTGGTGCATTTACAACCCTGTAGCTAGACACAAAAGTTCTGCAAGTCCCCATCAGATTAGCTAGATACAGAATGCTGATTGGTGCATCCACAAATCCCGAGGTAGGCACAGAGCACTGACTGGTGTGTTTACAAACCTTGAGCTAGACACAGAGTGCTAATTGGGGGTGGGGGGTGGAGCCTCCCGCATGGCAGGCTGTAGGTGCCCAGCCCTGACCCTGGGGAGGCAGCTGAGGCCTGGCTAGAATTCAAGTTCCCTGAAGGCCGGTAGGCAGTGCTGGGGGACCCGGTGCTCCCTCTTTACCTGCTGATCCAGGTGCTAAGCCCCTCACTGCCTGGAGCTGGTGGCCCTGGCTGGCTGCTCCGAGTGTGGGCCGGCAGAGCCGGGGCCCACCCCCAGTGCCATTCGCAGCCCCGGGTTCCTGCCTGCGCCTCTCTCCCTCCACACCTCCCCACAAGCCGAGGGAGCCGGCTCCAGCCTCGACTAGCCCAGAGAGGGGCTCCCACAGTGCAGCAGTGGGTTGAAGGTCTCCTCAAGCACGACTAGAGTGGAGCCCCAGGCGGAGGAGGCACCTAGAGCGAGTGAGGGCTTAGAGGCTTGCACGTTGTCACCTCTCACTGACACTGAACAGAGGTTGCTCTGATGGAAGATTGGGAATATCCCTGGCCTGGGAGCCCTAAGAGCAAGGCTGTCTCAATGGCCCACTGAAACCTTTGGAGGAAAAAAAGGTGGAACCCCACTGCTTGCCTTTTCATGATGCTCTGCTTCAGGGGGAAGCTGGCAGGCTTCTGTGCATTGGAGCCTGACCCCCGTTCAGGACTCTTAAGTCTGTTGGGGAACAGCAACCAAAGTGAGGCCTATCACAGCGCATGGGGTCACTTGGAGTGGGCAGGAGAGGAGGTAACTAACAGAGGCTTAATGAGTTTGTGCGGAAGGAAGTGAGGCTTCTATTAAAGAACATTGCTTGGTTATTTTTTTTTAGTTCCTTGCCAGTTAAAAAAGAGAGTGTGTGTGTATGTGTGTGTGTAGCATATGGTGTATGTGTGTATAATACATATGTACATGTGTGAGTATACATGTATGTGTGCAAGTATGCAGTCTATGTATTTTCCCCCACACTGCTGCTGGGAAGAAGAGTGACAATTGCTATAAAATCAACATCACAGAGACCTTTTGCTATGAATTTTCTGAGACAATCGCTATTTCAACTGTTTTGTCTCAAAACATATTTTCTGAACTGGTCAACAGGATATGTGGTCTCAGTGTTTCATGTTCACGTTTCATTAAGATATTTCACCATCTACTCAGTTTTCTCTAAAACGTTCATCAGTCCCCATGCCCACCCTCCACAATCACCCATTTAAAGTTCATCAAGAGATATATTTTTGTCCTCCCCTAAATATATTTCTGAAGGCTCTCTCAAGCATTCAGCTTTGGTTCTGGTGGCACTGCCATTTTTTTTTTCTCTTTGATGCAGATATCGTGAAATGAATAAAAGAAAAACAAAAGGATGGCATTGAGGTTAGAGAGGATAGGGGGCAACCAGAGAGGGGAGAGATGGGCCATTCTTTTTCAAAAATAGAGAAACATTGCAGCTTTATGGCTCTTAGACATAGAGCTCAACTAAAAAGTGATTTCTAGCTTTGTAGGGCAGGTCCTCAGCATAAGACGGGTGTCTATTCACAACAGATAATTTGTAACCATAGTGTGGCAGACCATAGAATTGTCTCCACTTATTAAGCGTGGTCCAGAGAGTTGAAACAATTGAGAGTTTGCTGGAAATACAGAATCCCAGGCATTGCATTATCCCCACTGAAGAGAAGCTGCATTTTAACAAGATTCCTAGCTGATTTCTATGCATAATAACATTTGAGAAGCATTGGTCTAGAGAACATCCCATTTCACAGATGTGGAAACTGAGACCCAGACAGGCTAAGGAATGTTATCTTGATGCCTTTCTTCATGGTGGATATGCAAGCTGTGCTTTATAGAGAACCTTGCTTTTGAGACCCGATTTGTGCTCTCTAGAGAATCTTAATCTTGCCCAATCAGAGTAATTTGGCAGTTCTGGATTTTCTCAGTCTCTTTTGAGTAAACAGTTAATTCAGGATTATCCCTCTCTCTTTTCTCCTTCCCTTCTATGCAGGGGTTGCTAAGAGACTGGGGGTCTTATCCTTAGTTCTGAAATCAAAGAGGTGGGGCAGAGCTGTTTATACTGTTTGCAGTTGTGCTGTTTGCCTCTCAAAAAGTGCCTGGAGGCCAGGCACAATAGCTCACCCCTGTAATCCCAATACTTTGGGAAACTGAAGTGGGAGGATTGCTTGAGTCCAGGAATTTCAGACCAGCCTGGGCAACATAGCCAGAGCTCATCTCTTAAAAAAAAAAAAAAAAAAAAAGGTGCCTGGATCTGGAGGCAAGCAAAGGCTGCAGTTCTTCCCTTCTGCTCACCTCTCCGAGTAGGAGCCCTGCGTGGGGTGGTTTCAGCTTGGAGGAAGAGGCATCTCTCAGTGATTCACACAAAGGCTCCAGGACAGTATAGCAGAGTCCTGGGCAGAGCTGTTTGGTCCATGGTGGTCATCAGAAGAGGCCAGCATAGATGGAGGTAAAATTCATCTCAGTGTGTGTCAGCTGAATGACTCCCTGATTGGAGAAGGCATGAGGGCTGCACACAGTTCTGCCACAGAGCATGTTACTATTCTTAGGGCCAAAGGATGGACAGATCTGAAAGAATGCAAGTTCCTCTTTAGACTTTCCATTTCTCTGCTTCTTAAAATACATCAATATCTTTTTCAAGAGGCTTTAATGAACACTAATCCTGATACGAGTCTCAATCTCTTTGAGCAGACAGTAGAATTAGGACATTCATAACTTGACCTTAGCAGGCAGAGGTCATCTCCTTAAAGCTCTGTTGTCCACTACATAAACCCACCAGGGTCTTCTGGCCCTTGCCAGGCCTCCCAGGCCCTTGTTTGATCTAATGCAAGAACAAGAAAGTTGAAAAGGTTAGCCGTAAGTATTGTGTGGAGTTATATAGTAGTTTCCTTGGTGGAACTGGAAAGATTCGGAATTACATATAAAAATATTTGAGGACTTCAAGCAATAATATTAATATTTTATATTAATTTTATATTAGGGTATATAAAATATTTTTTATTCCATTTGTTTATAATGTTTAAGAGAACTGGACTTAGAATAAATGACCACTCGGGGCCAGGCGTGGTGGCTTACGCCTATAATCCCAGCACTTTGGAAGGCCGAGGTGAGTGGATCACGAGGTCAAAAGATCAAGACCAACATGGTGAGACTCCATCTCTACTAAATATAGAAAAATTAGCTAGGTGTGGTGGCGCATGCCTGTAGTCCCAGCTACTTGGGAGACTGAGGCAGGAGAATTGCTTGAACCCGGGTGGTGGAGGTTGCATTGAGCCGAGCTGAGATGGTGCCACTGCACTGCAGCCTGGCAACAGAGCGAGACTCCATCTCCAAAAAAAAAAATAAAATAAATTGCCACTCTTATAAGTCCAATTTAAAATGCGTAATTGAGTAACTGATTTTACCTTGTTATTTTTAAGCAAAAGTCTTACTGTTTTATATAGCACTGGAACAGTTAAGATAACTTAGGTTCACCATATTTAAGTAGTCCTTCTAATTCTAATAAATTTCTAACTCCGGAAGTTAGAAATTTGAAGTGGACATGAAGTGGAAAGCCTTTAAGTGGAAATAAATATATTGAAAGTATAAATGTCTTTTGAAATATTTGAATGTATTTAACTTTGTAAATGGATCAAATATTAAGCAAAAATCCTCTAAAAAGTTATTGTTCAAATATAAATGTTTGCAAGACTAGCAAACTTTATTCACAAGCTTCACTTAAAAGCAACAGGTAGAAGTAGGTTTTAAAATTTGTACTGTTAATCAGTCAAATGTTAATTTAAAAATAACAAAGCAAACCTCAGAATAATGTCGCTGAAAAAACACAATTAAAGGCACTAAAAATGCAGAATTATCAAGGAGATGACCCCCATTGCCAATGTCCTTGGTTCTACATCCACACACCACGTCCCCAGGGGACTCTTCCCAGGAGAACTCTTGTGTGCTGTCTCCAACCAGTGCTAGAGTGGTAGGGGTTTTCTGTGGCTGCCCTCAAGCACGTCTTCCTAAGTGCCTCATTCAGCCTTTCTCATTCTACCACACTGGCACTGTGGCGGTCAGGAGCTTATCTGTGGGACCAGCATCTCCTGAACTGTATCTGGGCAGCAAGGTTCAGGTCCCCATCCCTGGCATCCTCCTAGATGTGTCCTGGGTCTCGTCCCCTCACTGTCACTGCCAGGGCTTCAACTCAGCAGAGAGTAGAGTTCTCACACGTTTTTCAGAGAACTGTACGTGTAACTAACTCTCTACCTGTCTCCATCCAAGGAAGGCATAGGTCTAGCTCTTCATCTAGTCTCTTTCTATCTGTTGTTGAATGCTTTATGCTCTCTTCTTCAAGTTCTGGGTAGTGACAGATTGCATTTTCCAAAGTGGCCACAACAATATCTCTCATTTCACGTGGTCATCTACAATGAGATCTTCCCAGTCCCTCATGAAGAGATGGAAACTAATCCTCCTCCTTTCGAATCTGAGTGAGTTAGTGGGGTGTTTTGATAATAGAGTATGGTGGAAGTGACAGTGAATAAATTCCAAAACTCAGCCATAAATCGTGATGCAAATTCTGCCTTGTTCACTGGAACACACACATGGTTGGAATCCTGAGCTGTTATGGAAGAAGTCCGACCACCCTGAAGCCAGAAATGTCCATGGAAAGTTACGCAGAAAGTCCATGGATAGGTGTGCTGGTCCGAAGTCTTCCCGACTGTGTTCTGTCTCTAGGGCTCCTGTAACGAAGTACTGCAAACAGAGTGGCTTACACAACACTTAGACAAATAGAAATGTATTGTCTCATAGTTTTGGAGGCTGGAAGTGTGTGATCAAGATGTTGGCAGAGTTGGTTTCTTCTAAGGACTGCAAGGAAAAATCGATTTCATGCCTCTCTCAGCTCTTGGTGGTTTGCTGACAATATTTGGTGTTCATTGGCCTCTGCTGCATCACCCAGTGTCTGGTTTAATTTTTTTTTATTTTATTTTTGAGACAAAGTCTCACTTTTTCACCAAGGCTGGAGTGCAGTGTCATGATCTCAGTTCACTGCAACCTCTGCCTCCCAGGTTCAAATGATTCTCCTGCCTCAGCCTTCCGAGTAGCTGGGATTACAGGCACTTATCACCAAGCCCTGCTAATTTTGTATTTTTAGTGGAGACAGGGTTTCACCATGTTGGTCTAGGCTGGTCTCAAACTCCTGACTTCAGGTGATCCGCCCACCTTGGCCTCCAAAAGTGTTGGGATTACAGGCATGAGCCACTGCACCCCGTCTCTGCTTTCACCTTTACATGAAGTTCTCCCTGGTATAGTGTGCCTGTGTGCGACTCTCCCCTTTTCATAAGGAGGGTGGTCATGGTGGATTAGAGGCCATCCTACTTTAGTATGACCTTAATCCTAACTTAACTAATTAAATCTGCAACAATCCTATTTATATTAACGTCACATTCTGAGATACTGGGATTTTGGACTTCAACATATGAATGATGGTGAGTGGGGGGGACACAAATTCACCCCATGCCAGCAAGTCGGGTACCACATGTGTGAGTAAACAAGCTTGCATGTGACCGCAGCCCTCCAGTCATGGGATCACCCCCTTCCTATGAGTTTTCCCAGTTGGGGCTCCAGGCATCACAGAGCAGAGATCGACTGTCACTATGGAGCCCTTTCCTAATTTCTGACCGATGAGATCTGCATCGGTTTGCTAGAACTTCCATAACAAAGTACCACAAACTGGTTGGCTTAAGCAACAGAAATTTATTTTCTCACAGTTCTGTAGGCTAGAAGTCTAATATCAAGGTATGTCAGGGTTAGTTCCTTCAGAGGCCTCTTCCTTGGCTTGTACAGGGCTGTCTTTCCCCTGAGCCTTCCCTCTGTATGTCTATGTCCATTAAAAAAAACAAAAACAAAAAAAACAAAAAAAAACAAAAAAAACCCAGCAGTCTTATTGGATTAAGGCCCACCCTGGTGACCTCATTTTAACATAATTACCACTCTAAAGACTTTACCTCTAATTATGGTCACATTCTAAGGTACCCCTAGTGTTAGGACTTTAACATATGAATTTTGATGGAGGGGGCACAATTTCACCTATAACAGGATCTGTGAGCATGGTAAAATAGCTATGGCTTTATGTCGTTAGGTTTGCGGATGATTTATCATGTGACTATAATAACCAGAACGTGGACTTCACTGTTCAAAGCTAAGATTTTAAAAATGTTTGTTTTTTTTCAAGCACCCTTTTAACATGTGTTTGGTATGGGTCTAAAACATTCACTGAGGTACCTAATTGACTCTTTTTTTTTTTTTTTCTTTGAGACAGTGTCTGCCGCTGTCACCTAGGCTGGAGTGCAGTGGCATGATCTCGGCTCACTGCAACCACCAACTCCTGGGTTCAAGAGCCTCTCATGCCTCAGCCTTCCAAGTAGCTGGAATTACAGGCATGTGCCATCATGCCCTGCTAATGTTTGTATTTTTAGTAGAGATGGGGTTTTGCCATGTTTCCCAAGCTGGTCTCCCCAGTTGACTCGTTTGTTCTAAGCTGTATCCACTATCGTTGACTCAATCAGGCAACAGGAAAAAGAAAAGAAAAGAAAGAAAGAAAAACATAATTATTATCTCAAAATACTATCTGGCTAAACATTTACTCAACGATATTCATGGAGTTTCTACTATTAGACAGATATTGCAAAGTGGTCATGAAAACACATGAGGTTTCTGCTCCAGGAAATTTACCTTCCAGTGGAAAAGGAAAACGTTAGTTAATTGCTACATTACTATAAAAGTGCCAAGGACAGGTATGTGGTATGAAAACATGTAATAGGGATGTGACCTTGCCTGGTGATCAGGGAAGACTGACACTGTGGTGGGAGGGAGCATGACCCAAATGCAGGATTGGAGCAATGCCTCTGTGGTTGGAGCCCAGAGAGAATGGCAGAGAGCCTGCAGTAAAGGTGAGCAGGACTCAGGCCCCTGCAGGAACCTGCAGGCCATCCAAAGAAGCCATCCATTAGAGGATATTCAATTGCGTGAATGGGTGATGCAAAGTCGGGGTGCGCTCCATGCATTGTGGCTCCCTTTGGAGGAATATAGAGACTGAATAGGAGAAAGGGAAAGTGGAGTAAACAATTCAGTTAAGAGGTTTTAATCAAGATGAAAGATGATGTATTTTCCTCTGGGGTGGTGTCAGTAGTGGGATGAATGGAAATACATATATATATGAGGCAAAATCAATAGGACTTGGTGATGGATTGACTCACAGGAAAGACAGCTGGTTGAAAATGACTCCTGGCTGTCAGCTTTCTCATCTGGGTGGATAGTGGTGCCATTTGTTAAGTCGAGACCTCTGGACCAGGTATGGGCAGAGAATCATCAGTTCAGATAAGAACTACACAGCTCCGTATGGCAGCCCCTGGCTACATATGGTTCTTTAATTTTAGGTTTAATTAAAAATAAATGGAATTAAAAATTCAGCTCATCAGTCACACTTGCCACATCTCAGGTGCTCCAGTCAAATGTGACTAGTGGCTACCCCATGGATAGTGCAGATATAGGCTATTTCCATTGTCATAGAAAGTTCTGTTGGTCTAGAGAGACTGAGTTTGAGATGTCGCTGAGACATCCAGGAGAAGCTGTCAAGCTGGCAATTGACTGTATTGCTCTGGAGCTCAGAGGAATGCTCTAGCTAACATTTCATCTCCTTCCTTTCATTCATTTATTCATTGAGACCTTAACATTTTTGCTTGCTGCTATGTCTCTGGCACCTAGACTAGCATCTGCTGCAAATTCTCCCAGAGCTTACCCTCTTGTAGGGATGAATAGATAATAAACAAATATAGAGTATTTCAGGCAGTAACAGGGAAGAAAGAGAACTAAACCAGGGTTAACGGGATAGATGGTGACAAGGAGTAAGGGCTACTCTAGTTCTGGTGACCAGGGATGTTCTGTCTGACAAGGTGATGTTTGAACAGAGACCGAGAAGTAAGATACATTCCAGGCAGAAGGAAGAGCAGGTGTAAGGAGGGAGGTTGCTTATCATCTGTCTGCCTGTAGCTGGTTTTTGGAGCCACAGGGATGCCGGATGTCCTGGCAGAGGGCAGGAAGAGAGAGAAGGAAGAGTCTGTGAATTTACTGGCCCAGTAAGAAAGGGCAGACCTGCAAAGGAGACAGAGAACCGGTGGGAGGAAAACCAGGAGAACGCTGGACCCTGGAATCCAAGGAGGGAGTGTCCTGATGGGGAAGGGGACCCAGCAACTCTGATGCTCCTGGGAGGCGTTGAGGAACTGCAGACTGAAAATGTCCTGGGCCTGCATGGCACAGAGGCCACTGGTGATCTTAGCTCCTGTTGTTTTGTGGATGACAGTGTGAGAGTGTGTGTAAGTGTGGGCGTAAGTGTGCATGAGTGTGCATATGAGAGTGCATCAGAAAGTGTGTGTGTGTATATGTACATGGGAGAGACAAAGAGAAAGCATGAGGCAGAGTATGAACATGTGTGAGTGTGCCTATGACTGTGTGTGTGCATGAGAAAGTGTGCATGTGTATGCTTGTAAGAGTCTGTGAGTGACTGTGAATGTTCATGTGGGAGTGTGAGTGCATCAGAAAGTGTGTGTGTGTATGTGTACATGGGAGAGACAAGGAGAAAGTATGAGAGTATGAATGCACGTATATGTGAATGTCCATGAGAAAGTGTGTGCATGTGTGGGTGTAGGTATGTGAGAACGTAAATGTGCACGTGAGAGTGTGTGTTTGTGACTGTGTATGTGTGAACGATGAAGACAGTATGAGACAGTGTGAGAATGTGTGTGTGAGTGTGCATGAGTGTGTATGAGAATGTGTGTGAGTGTAAGAATATACGCGTGAGAGTGTGCATGTGAGAGTGTGAGTGTGCCTGCGAGGATGTGTGTGTGAGGGTGTAAGTGATAGAGAGATGGAGAGAGAGTGTGAGAGAGTTTGTGGGGAGGGTCCAGGTTGGAACGGGCAGGGAAGGAAAGCTGCACCTGAGTGCAGGCAATTCTGGGGGAAACAGAAATGCGAGAGCAGGGAGGGAAGCTGCTGAGGCGGAGGCAGTGTCCTGGCCAGATACAGCTCTGCCCTTCAGCTTCCATGGCTCCACGTGGCACCTGCCCCACGTCAGAACACCAGCCAGCCAGGCTTAGGTGGGTAGTAAGGCAATGAGTCTCTAAAAGTCATTCCTCTCGGTTAGAAAACAGAAGCAGTAAAGACCAGTGCTCTGTTGGGTGTTTATTCACTCAATGAATGAAGTTCCAGTCATTTGGCAGAGTAGCTGATGGTCTCCTTGGAACACACAATGGTAATAATAGTAATAGTAATACCGAGGATTCCTTGTGCCAGGCTCTCTTCCAAGCAGGTACACATACAACAACTATAACCCTTACAGCCGCTGGTGAGATGGAGATCATCATCTACCCTCCTGACAGTTGAGATGACTAAGGCACAGAGGGGTGAAGCACCTTGCCCAAGGTCACACAGCAAGTAATTGGAAAAGCTGGGATTCAAACCCAGAACCTGTGTTCCCAATCATGAACAGGGTCCTGAGAGGAGGCATCAAAGGACGGGTACCACCCATCCACTCCTCAGCAAGCAGTTAGTAAGCACCTGCTGATTGAATTGCACCTAGTCCCTGCTCCCCTATGGCTTAGAGTTTAGTGGGGGAAACCGATGCTTAACTATGCTCTAAAATACAGTGCAATAAATGCTCCAAGAGAGAAGAGCTTGGTGTTGTGGGAATGCCAAACCCAGGTCTTGGAGCTCAGGGAAGGCTTTCACAGGAAGAGATGAAGAACCGAATTCCAAAGGCGATGTGGAGCTGGCTTACAACGGGGTGTGAAAGGAGGGGCGGATGGAGCAGCGTGTGCTGGGGCCAGGGGAGGGGAGGCCGGAAAGTCCAGAACTCCCAGGTTCTTCAAGAACATCAGTCATTTGAAGTTCCAGCCCACCTGGCAGCTAGAGGCCACGGGAGCTGACAAGGGGACTGGTAGGCGAGGTCAGGCAGCAGTAGCACCAAAGTGAGTGAAGTGAAAAGACAGACCCTGGGCTGCCTCCCAGTGACAAAGACTCTGACCTTCAGCAGACTCTAGCCAGGCTCTTCTGAGCCCTCTTCTCAGCCAGGCCTCAGCCTTGCCCTAAAACACTTGCACAATTGCTAACAAAGTTTCCAATACCTCAAGGCCACATCCCTAGGATGCTCCTACCCCCTTCAGGACAACTGTCTGAGAAAGCTCAAGGCTGCCAGGGGAATTTACTGCTTGCTCTAGCCCACCCCTGGAGCTAGCCTGACCACTCTTTCTTAGAGCACCTACTTAAAAGGGCAATTTTGAGTTCCTGCTCTGTAACCTTTGAGATGTATATGTATCTCTTATAACCCAGGAGTGCGTTTCTCAAGGCCCTGGAAGCTATTCCTTTAAATGCAATCATCAGGACAGGTAAGGACCTCTGTCTCCCAGTCTCAGAGAGGATAGAATCCTCATTTTCCTAATTGCCAGCTAGCAGGCACAACTGGTCTGACTGCATTTATACTGAACAGCACTTTGTAATCTTTCACTTCCCTGACCCTACTGGTTCTCTGCCCTCCTTCCTATTCCCTCATTCTTCCTTAAAAATGCCTGGTCAGGCTGGGTGTGGTGGCTCACGCCTGTAATCTCAGCATTTTGGGGGGCCCAGGCGGGTGGATCACCTGAGGTCAGGAGTTCAAGACCAGCCTGGCCAATGTGGCGAAACCCATCTCTACTAAAAACACAAAAAATTAGCCGGGCCTGGTGGCAGTTGCCTGTAATCCCAGCTACTCAGGAGTCTTCTGAGGCAGGAGAATCACTTGAACCTGGGAGACAGAGGTTGCAGTGAGCCGAGATTGTGACATTGCACTCCAGCCTGGGTGACAAGAGCCAAACTCCATTTCAAAAAACAAAAGGTCCAGTCACCTATGCACAAATCAAAGCTGAGTTCAGTTTACATTGGACTCTTCCCTACTGCAGTAGTTATTACTGGTTAATATCTGTCCTTAACACTTTAGTGTCTGGCTTTGTTTCACTTGGACAAAATCAGATGAGAAACCACCAAACTCACTGGGCTGAATTATTTTAGCGTATGGACAGCCGCAGACAGTGTGAGTACCTGTTCACACAAACCATGAGACCCAGCACACACTGGGCCATTCACAAAGCTCATTCAACCCCCCACGGCCCTGACATGGCCAGTTTTACCTCTCTGTAGAACAAGAAACTGCTGACTCACTGAAAACAGAGCGCGTGTATAAACAGGAAGCTGAGTATGTGACCACAGACATTCAGCATCTGATAGCAATTGCTGAATGTGGCAAAAAAAGAAAAAAGTTTGAACAACAAAAAAAAATCTGTGCCACTAAATAAGAACTCTCTAGCTCATGGAAATACAATCCTGCTATTTGATCATTTCATAAATACTTAAATAAGGGGAGTTCTCGTTTGGTCAAACCTAGGCACGCTTCAAATATTTACTGAGGACTTCGAAGGGTATGGTTTTCCCTTTTTTGCTTTCCATTCCCTCCCAAGCAGAGCAAAAAGTCTCCTTGGTGAGGCCTTTGTGGCCTATACAGAAGAGATTTGTTTTCTCTTTGAGCTCTGACAGCCTGCCTGCCCCACATCAGACCTCTGTGCTGGTGCAGAGGAGGGCTCTGCCAGGAGGGCTCCCAGAGAGATACACAAACACTGGCATGTTAACACCCTGACATGCAGCTCTTCCTACAAAGCATTGACTGGATGGTGCTGAAGCTAAAAAATGGAGACTTGTATCAACCATAGTAAAGAGCCTGTAAGAGGACGGGGCTCCCCCTGCTTTCAGCAGCAATGAAGAGGCTCATTTTCCTTGATGTTTCTTTGTTGTGGCGTGGGTTGGTTTCTAGCAAATTGACCCAAGAAGGCTAATGGCCGAGGAAAAAACCACATGATTATCTTCTAAAAGATTATCTTCTGGGAGCTGGTGCAATTGCTGCCTTTGTCGTCAGGGTAAAGGTATCCCAGTAATGTTTGGAATCTCTCCCCGTCTCTTCCGGGGAATAGGGCATGGATAATAATAGCACAGTGCCGGGGACATAGTAAGTTCCTAATAAAGAGTAGCTAAGTGCTTTTTATGCACAGTTTTGTCTAATCTTCACAATAACCTTAGGAGGTAAGTACTGGCAGTCTGGGTAAATCAATGCTAATGTCTCTACAGAAGCAGCATATTTGGGAGTATGGTCCAGGTATGCCTGGTTTCAGAATGCAGCCATTTTGCTGACATTTTCAAGCAGGATGTGTCCTTTACTTTATCTTTATACTGTAATTAATTGGACATACTGATATTCAAATATACCTACAAAGTAGAAAATCTTATTTGGTAATTCATCATCAGCTTCTCACAGAGCAGCAGATAGCACTTGTTTTTCTATTATGTACCAAGAAAATGCTGTGTTGGAATTTACAAGTAGCAGTGGTTGTGTCAAAATGCCTCAGACAACATATTAATGATGCTCATAGTAACTAACTTTTATGGAGTGTTTCTTTTATGGAGGGCTGGACGGGATGTGTAAGTGCGGTGATATTTAACATAGCCTCAACACAACCCCTGTGCCGTCATTGTCATTAGCTCCATTTTACAGATGAAGAATCTTGAGGCTCTGAAAGACTGTTTATAAACAGGCTGACTCTGGAACCCCTGCTCTTACCCATTATGCTGCTCTGTAAAAAGGGCTTTAGCTAGAACACTCCTTTTTATTTCTATAAAGAGGAGACTGCTGTTTCTTCTGTTTTATTGGAGTCTGGAGAAAAATCTTCTTGAGCAAAGACGATTACTGTGGCTTAGATTGAAGATGCCAGAAGTAGACATTGACAAGGGCTGTGTACACATGAATTATGAAGGAAGTGCTCCCATAGGAAGTCCAGGAAAGAGCAGGAGAAACAGGACAGGAGCTGCGAGCAAACCAAACAAAGGTGTGATGTCAGGCAAAGTCCTGAGGAGGGAGGCTTCTGCCTGATTCTACAGGGGAACTCCAGGGTATAAATTCTGTCTGAGTTCATCCAGATGCAAAAGTCAGCGAGGCTTTGAGGTTCTTTAGGGAAAGGCTGCCCAGAGGGTGTGTAAATTCTCAGGTACTTCCAACTTTCCAGCCGCAGGTGCCAGTGGATCTAAGGTTATCTTAAAAGAGAGTTGCAAGTTTGAGCCTTGGAAGCAAACCACAGAAACCCAGAAAGGTGCACAGAGCTGGAAAAGAATTGATATGGGTTGTGTGTGGGTGGAGCACCCCCAGGGGCTGCTACATCTACTAACCATGAGTCAGGAATTCATTTTGCTGAATCGGAGCGAACTCCATCTAGCAGAAGCAACACCGAAGTGTCTCTGTCCTGTAGGTAAAGCCTAAAGATCCGCAATTTGGGGCTGCAGGGTGATCTATTTCAGGGGTGGACAAAACATGCCCCGTGCCAAATTTGGCCCCATGGTCTTTGTATAGCCTTGGAGCTAGGAATTATTATTACATCTTTAAATGGCTGAGAATGACGAGAGATTCTACTGTCTCTTTGCATAGAATTTTAAAAAAGGAGAAAATTATAAGGGATTCAGACTTCAATGTTCGTAAATAAAGTTTTATCGAAAAACAAATTGGAACATTAGAAACTCATTTATTCTATATTATCCATGGATATTTTCACTCTCAAATGGCAAAATTGACTAGTTGTGACAGAGACCTGTAGGGTCTATGAAACTGAAGATTTGGCCCTTTAGAGAAAAAGTTTGCTGGCCCTTGTTCTGTAAGATTAGGAAGTGGGGCTTCTTTATTTTGCTGCGCTACATCCTCAACATGTGTTTTTACCTCATGGCCCAATATAGTTACTGAAGTGCCAGCCACCATGTCTGCCTTCAAGCCAGTGCAAAAGAGAACAAAGAATTCACTTCCTTCCTTTAGGAAAACTTCTGAGAATCACATTCCTCACTTCTGCTATATTAGGCCAGAACTTAGTCTCCTTATCATACCTGTAAAACCTTACTCCAAAAGCTATGAGGCCAGCAAAAATTTGGAATTCCATTGTTCAGGAAAAGTATGCCAGGAGACAGTTCCTAGTTCTGCCTCACCTAGTTAAGGGTTTCAAAACAAGGAAGAATAGTACATAATAATATGGACAGGAATAAAAACTAAATTGTTCTAATGCCTCACATTTAAATTACGATGTAATTTGTTATAAACAAATTATGTTTCTTTTCTCCATCCAATTTCATTTACCTTAGTTTTTAAGGTAGCCTAGGAAATTAGTTAAGTACCCTATTTTCCTTTCTTGTAGCCAGCTCTTTGTTCCTATCAAGAAGAAACAAATTACCAAATAAAAAGGTTAAAAAGTATACTTATCCAAGCATTACCACAAATAGTAAGAGGGAGAAGGTGGCATAACTGCTGCCTCAGTTGAAGCTCTTACATTTTCATTCACACCACTGTACAGCCTGTCTTCCAGCCCTCTAATGGAGAGTCCAGACTTCTTGTCTTAAACCTCCACCCTTTGCACATCTGCTCACATTGCTGCCTCCATCTGTCTACATTGCAAATGTCACCATGTTGCTTTCTGTCTGCATCCAACATGTGAGGAGGAGAAAGCCCGACTCTCCTGCATGGCCTCCACGACCTGCCTAACGCTTGGGCATCACCTCCTGCTGGTTGCACCTTGCTCTTCGTAGTCCACAGACGTCACCCTCCAGGCAGATGCCATTTGCAGAGCTGTTTCAGCCCCTATGTCAAGATTCTGGGGAACATAGGAAGGTCCCTTGCTGGAATCCCGAACGACATCAGCCCCTGGTTCTCATCAGTATCCCTGTGACAAACACCCCTGTTAGCCTAAACCAGTGGTTCTCAACCAGGAACAATTTTGGCAACACTTTGGCAACACTTGGCAACATCTGGAGACTTTTTTTTTTCTTCTTACTGAGGGAGGGGAGAGTGTAACTGGCATCTAGTGGGTAGAGGCCAACAGTGCTGTGTAGCATCCTGTGATGCACACAAGACAGCTCTCCCCCAAAAGAATGATTCAGCCCAAAACGTCAGTAGTACTGAGGTTGACACTGGCCTGTACTAGCTCAAGGGTTCCTGTGATTTTTAACAAACACACCTTACCAAGCTCAGCTGTGTTCCGCAGATGCTTCCAGCTTTTCAGCTCAGTGAGGGGCATGGAAGAATAGATGGAAATGCCACACAGTTGGCGTGCATGATGTGGGAAACATTGGGTGCCGGGGGGCCCAAACCCAGAATAATAAACTCAGACTTGTGGCTGGGGGTGGAGTAGAGGTGAGCAGGAAGACTTCCAAAAGGAAGTGGGCGTACGCTACAATGTACTGGAGGAGCTGGAGTTAGCCAAGTGGAAAGGGAGGCGACTTTTTCCAGGAAGAGGAAAGGAGTCATGCCCAGGGTCTGGAGGCCAGCACACTGGAGGCCTGCAAGGATTTGGAGAAAGCTGGTGTGGTTGGCACCTAGAAAGTGACTGAGGGAGCAGAGAGATGAGGGTGGGGAGGAAAGCAGAGACCAGACTACAGATAGGTAACTGAGCTTGCACTTCCTTCGAGGGCAAGCATAGGGAACCCAGGGGAAGTCTCTGGGTGTTTCTCCCCTAGAATCTGCTGAAAAAATGGAGAGCAGGTGGCATGGGGGGGGGGTGTGGAGAAAGTTGGGCTTTGTTCTCCAGTCTTCCGTCTCTCATTTGTGCGCTGTGTGATTCTTGCTATTTAGAGCAGTCAAGTAACCCTGATTCCACCCAATAAACCCCCTTTCATGCATACTGTTTTGAGTGGGTTTCTTTTTCCATCAAAAAAATGAGCTCTGATCACAAAGGAGTCTGAAATCTGGGAGAAAAATCTAAATGAGATTCTGATGACAGATGATGCTTAAAGCCAACAGGAATGGATAAGAGTCCTCAAGAATAGGCTAACCTGGCAAGCTATGAGGACTTGAACTAGAACCCCGAGGAACATTTCCACTTAAGGAAGGGGCAATGGGAGGGGAAATCCAAAGGGCACTAAGGCAAACCAGAGAAGCAGCAGAAAGATTCGGCAGCGCAGTGCCATGAAAGACAAGAGAAAGAAGGGACAGAGAAACAAGGTAAAATGTTGCAGAGGGGTTGGGAAAGAGCTGAAGAATGTTCCATCAGTATTAGCAACAAGAAGGTCATTGGTGGCTTAGATGAGAAAATTAAAGCAGAATGGTGAGCACAGAGGTCTAGTATCGATGAGTGGATGCATGCGTGGGAGATGAGGCGATGGAGAGAGATGGATGGAGGACACCATTGAAATTTGGGAATGGAGATTCAGAGACAATATCAGTGTCCTGGGGCCGCCAAAATGAAGTACCAAATACTGAATGGCTTAAATAACAGAAACTTGCTGTCTCACAGTTTTGAGGCTAGAAGTCTGAGGTCAAGTCAGACTTGATCTCAGAGTTTTGAGGGAGAAATTTGTTCTAAGCTTCCCCCCTTGCTTCTAGTGGTTTGCTGATGATTTGGGGTGTAGCTTGGTTTATGGAAGCATCATCCCAATCTCTGCCTTCATCTTCACATGGTGTTCTCCCTGTGCCAACATCTGTGTCCACATTTCCCCTTTTTATAAAGACGACAGCCCTATTGGATTAGAGCCCATCACAATGACCTCATTAACCTGATTATCCTGTCTCCAAATGGGATCACACTGT